>NW_016107655.1:605683-615056 GCF_001604975.1 Cebus imitator
GCCTCCTGAGTAGCTGGGATTACAGGCACGTGCCACCATGCCCAGCTAATTTTTTGTATTTTTAGTAGAGACGGGGTTTCACCATGTTGACCAGGATAGTCTTGATCTCTTGACCTCGTGATCTACCCGCCTCGGCCTCCCAAAGTGCTGGGATTACAGGCGTGAGCCACCGCGCCCGGCCCAATTCTGTTTTTATGAAGTTTCTTTAAAAAGCCAAACTATAGATATAGCAGATGAGTGATTTCCTGGGGCTGGAAAGTGTTCTTTCGCAAAAGGGCACAAGGAAATTTTTTGGAGTGATGAAAATACATCAAAACTGGGTTATGATTATACAATCGTGTAAATTTTTTTTAAATTACCAAACTGTATGTTTTAATTGGATGACTTTTGTGATTTGTAAGTTAGAACTGAGTGAAGCTGTTAAAAATAATCTTAAAGGGAGAGAAAAAGACGTTAAAGTTAGTGCTTAAGTAATTTATATACAAGGTCATGTAGCAGCACAGTGAAGAGCTGGTGTTAGCACTCTTCCTAAAGCTCTGCAGTTTGTGTTTCCCACTGTAACCATAATGTGTCCCTGAGCAGGTTACCTGCTCAAGGGCCTGTGCTACATGCTGGATCAAAATTCCTCTTAATCATCAATGCTAAAACCTTTTTTTTACCTTTAATCTTTCTTAGAGATTCCTTATTAGCAAGTTTGCTGGATGGAGTAAGAGCCTCTGGTAATAGAGATGTTTGTGTAAAAATGACACCAACCCATAAAGGTCAGCGATGGGGGTTACTAAGCATGCCTGTTGATGAGGAAGTAGAGAGCCTTCACCTCAGGTTCTTAGCTACGCCTCCAAGTAAGCATTGATTTAAATGTGATTACATTTCCACCCATCTACTTAATAATTAAAGAATTCGAAATTCGTATCTTCACATCTCTTAATGTCTTTACAGATGGCAACTTTGCAGATGCTGTATTCAGGTTCAATGCTAATATTTCATACAGTGGAGTCCTGCATGCAGTAACACAAGATGTAAGATAAGTTTTATGGTTGTTCATTGTTACTAACTTTTGGTATGGAAACTTTTTTGAAATACTCTTTTTTCATCTAGGGTCTCTTCTCAGAAAACAAAGAAAAACTGATCAATAATGCCATAACAGCATTATTGTCCCAAGAAGGGGATGTTGTTGCTTCAAATGCCGAACTTGAGAGTCAGTTCCAGGCCGTGAGGAGGCTTGTGGCATCCAAAGCTGGTTTCTTAGCTTTCACTCAGCTTCCAAAGTAAGTCGTCTTCTGAAACTTTAACTTCTCTTAAAGAGTTTGAACTACTCAAAATGGCAAATAATGAACGATTTACCTCCTTTTCCTTGACTAAACCCTGATACCTTTTTTTATAGGGTGATATTGTACTTTATTCATGAGAAATGAAAAAGGAAGGTTGAGGGGAGCAGAAGTGGAATATTGGTTTCATACTCACCAGTAATATTGCTGACTCTTGGTGAATTTGAATAGGAAATTACATTCCTTTTAGTTTTAGTTAATCTTAAAAAATATTTTTCCTCTCAAGGAAAAAACTGTTGTGAAGATTGATGAATTTCAGAGGTGGAATTTAAAATACATCATTGTTCCAGTAATGCAATGGAAAGTTAAGATGACCTATTTCAATAATATAACAATTTAAAATGTTCTGATATTGCTGTATATGCTTATTTTTTTGTTCCATTAGGTTTCGTGAGCGTCTAGGGGTGAAGGTAGTAAAAGCACTCAAGAGGAGCAACAACGGAGTAATCCATGCGGCAGTTGATATGCTTTGTGCCCTTATGTGTGTAAGTAGTTTTCTTAAAGACACTGGTTTTTCTTAAGTTGACTGGTGGTTTTGATTTCCACAATCCCAGATTTTCATTGTACCAATAAGTCCCTGTTTCTGTGTCTCTTAAATTGTTCTCATAGCCTTTTAGTTACTCAAACCTTTGTTTAGCACGTCCTATATACCAGGCAATGTGCTATGTGCTAGAAATTCAAAGATCTTAAGACAAAAGTTCTTTTCCGTTACATTGTTGACAGTCTGGTAAGGTAGGCATATCTATACAGGGTAAGGTAGTAGGGGCCATCTTGAAAAGCAGCCCTTTATTTTTGTTTGGTGATGAGGGGAAGATAAAAGATTCTTACTCTGTCTTTCTGGAAGATGTTAAATTTGATCTGATTTTTGAAGGACTGGCAGGAATTTTCCAACTCTGGAAAGGCAGCTACCCTGGGTGTGGAATAGCATATACAAAGGCATGTTTGGAAAGTAACAATTAAGTTGAGTTGTAAGATATGTATGGGGTTGTTAATTGGGAGTTACAGCTAGAGATTTATGCAGACAGTAATAAAAATCCTTCTGTATCAGGAGAAGGAGCTAGATTTGTATCCTTTTGTAAGGAGCACCTGAAGGATTTTTTTTTTTTAAGCAAGGTAGCAGTAACGTGATCTGGTTTGAGTTTTTAAAAACTCACACTAGGAGTATGTGGAGAATAGATTAGAAGTAAAATTAGAGGCAGGTAGACCAAATTGTCATAAGAAATGAGTTGCTGAGCTAGGGGCTCGAGAATAGGTACATCTGAAAGCTGTTTGAGCAGTAAATATCTAACTTAGTGGCATCTTGTATGGAGGGAGAAACAATTGTTTAGTATCGTTTTGAAGTTTCTGATTATCTCAGTTTAGTGTATAGTACCTGGGACTTTTCCTTATATAAAGTGTTTAGGCAAACTTAGTGGTATAGAACAAACACAACCTTGCATTCCCAAAAGTGAATTAATTATATTTACTGTTCCAAATAAGTGAGATAAGTAGAACATAATTCACAATGATGTGGAGAGTTGCTTTTTTAGAACAAAAGATGTTCTTATGACCCAGGAAATTCTAAGGTTAAAGAGCTTTGTGTCAGGCACCCCTATCGTTTAGAAAATTGCAAACGCCTTAGGAGCTCTGTGTCAGGAACCAGGGTAAAAGACCAAAATATTGCAACAAAAGATTCTGCTAGTGCCCCTGTCTGCAAGGGTTTTAGGTGCTCTATGTCAGGAGCCAGGGTCAGGGACCAATATATATACATATGTATATTTTAATATGTTGTACATTCCCTCTGCTCAGAAGTCTTTCCCTGCTCATCATTCAGGAAGAGCTCAAAAGTCATCCTTTAAATGAAACTTATCAAATAGACAACTCTACTATGTACCCACAACAATTAAAAATTTTTATAATAAATTAAGCTTCCCTATTCCTGAAGGTGGTAGTGATTTATCCCTCCCTGAAATCAGATTACCCTTCATAAATACAGCTTTTATCTTTGTTAGCAATTTCTTCTTTGGATTATTGCTGTTTCTAAATATGAGATATTTTTCTAAATCTGTCAGCTTCCTGAGGATAATATTCATCTTTAATTTTCATTTTTATCCTTAATGGGCCTTGTCAAGCTATTTAATAAACAATAACAACTAATTTTTTCTGTGTTTCAGGTACTATCCTATGAATTTTGCCTATATTAATTTATTCAATCTTCCAATGAACTATAGAAGTTGCTACTGTTACATCTATTTTATAGAGAAGGAATTAGGGCCAAAGCAATTTGTTCAAGGTCATGTAGCTAGTAAATGTTAGGGGTTGCTTTAAGCCCACATTCTGGCTCCAAAGTTTATACAGTTAACCATAGTAATGTACAGTGTTTGCTAAATTAACAGAAACAGGAAGGAAATTCTGGCACATGTTGAAATATGGATGAACCTTGAGGACATAATGCTAATGAAATAAGCCAGTCACAAAAGGACAAATACTGTATGATTTTATTAATATGAGGTCAAATTCACAGATAGAAAGTAGAATAGTGGTTGCCAGGGACTGGGAGGAAGGCAGAATGGTGAATTATTTAATGATTACAGAGTTTCAGTTTGGGAAAATGAAAAAAGTTCTAGAGATAGGTGGTGGTGATGGTTGCCCAACAATGTGAATGCTTAATGTCACTGAACTGTTATAATTTAAAATGGTTAAAATGGTGAGTTTTGTTATATATAGTTTACCACAAAAAGTAAAAAAATAATGCTATGAAACAGAAACAAACATTGAGCCCGCATTACATATTAGGTGTTGGCTATGTATTTTACATGAATTATCTCATCTAAGCATCATAATCTTATATAAATACTATTACTCCTACTTTACAGCTGAGGACAATGAAACTCAGAGTTACATAAAGTAACTTATCTTGCTTAATGTCTCCCAGGTTTTGTCAGTAGTAAAATTAGGATTGGAACTCTACTCCTAACCATCATGCTGGAATGCTTTATATACTCAATAGTCAAAAGAAAATTCACCTTGAGACAAGCATTTGTTGTTAATTTTAGTACATGATTTTAAATGCTGAGTTTTATTTAAAATTTCAGTTATAAAATTCTGGGTGGGCAAATGTTGTTTGCCTTTTAATAAGATGATGTGTAACTTTTGAGAGAATACCTTGTGTATGTATATGTTGAGTTAATTGTTGGGCAAATTATCTGTGAAGTCTGATCAAAATCATGGTAAATCATCACTTCTGCCTGCTTATCATGGGTTTCCTTTTTGCCTTACACTTCAAAGGCAGTGGTTTTTAATTATTTTAATTTATTAATTTTAATTAATTATTTAATTAAGTATTCATTGTGTAATGAATACTCTTTATAAATGACTTTGTATGATGCTAGAACATGGAACTGCTTATGAATTATCACTGTTTTTTTTTTTTTTTTTTTTAATAGCCCATGCATGATGACTATGATTTAAGGCAAGAACAGCTGAACAAAGCTTCTCTTCTCTCGTCAAAGAAGTTTCTGGAAAACTTACTGGAGAAATTTAATTCCCATGTGGTAAGTTATAATTAAACTTGTCTTCATGGTAAATACCGTACCGTTATTGACAGATATTTTAGAAGTGCCACATGGATGATTTTTTTTTTTAATTACAAAGTTTATGAATTTGTGTTGGTCAGTATGGGTCACAGTTCAGCTTGGTCACTGATGATAAAATATTTTGTCTTAAGACTGTATCCATTCATCTGGGAAGGATACATGGCAAAGCCTTTAGATTTTCATGATGATATCCCAAATTTTTGTTTTCTCTTTCTTTAAAAATGTCATTATGAAATAAACTGCTCTTAAAAAAAATTAAGCCAAATATTTGTTCCTCGGTCCCTGATAACACTTTGGAGACGGTCATTCTATAGCATCTTGAAGGAACATGAGCAGATTGCTTGAATCTTGTAAGTATTGTCAAAGATTGCTTTTTATGCAAATAAACATTAGCCTTAGTTATATATATTTGAGAAGTCTTAGTCATTCTCTTGAAATTTGAGTGAATTTTTTTTGTTCCTTTTGAGGTATGCTGGACAATGGATTCACTGTATGAATAAAGAAGTATTAAAGACTCCAACTTTGAATCTCATTTTGAGAAATTAAAGTCATTGTTTATGTCTGACATTTAGAATAATAGAAAGGAACACTTTACTGTTACAATTTAACTGAAACTCCACATCTCTAAGTCTTAAAGGCAATTTGTTGCTTTGTTTCAGGATCATGGGACTGGTGCCCTAGTTATTAGTTCACTCTTGGACTTCCTTACCTTTGCCCTCTGTGCTCCATATAGTGAGACAACTGAAGGGCAGCAGTTTGATATGCTCTTAGAGATGGTAGCTTCCAATGGAAGAACTCTTTTTAAACTCTTTCAGGTGAGAGCTTGTATTTTTCTTACCAGATAACAGTGAATTTAAGTGAACCAGTTTTAGGTTTTCACTGTTGCTAAGTTAACATATGCATACTTCTATAGCAGAGGTGTCCAATCTTTTGGCTTCCTTGAGCCACACTGGAAGAAGAAGAGTTGCCTTGGGCCACACATAAAATACACTAACAATATCTAATGACTGAAAAAAAAGAATCGCAAAAATGTTTTAAGAAAGTTTATAAATTTGTGTTGGGCTACATTTAAAGCCATCCTGGGTCAGCCTTCAGTAAATACAAGCATCCATGTAGGCTGCAGGTTGGACAAGCTTAATCTGTAATTTTGACAAATATATGCACCTAGTATATTATCATATTGGTACATTTTGAACGCACAGATTTATTGGTGTTTTAAGTACAGCTCTGTTGATGGGTGTTGACTGCAGTTCTGACACTCTGCCCATCTTCTCTATCTTGCTTTTTTATTTTATTTTTTGAGGCGAAGTTCTTGTTCTATTGCCCAGACTGAAGTGTGGTGATGTCATCACAGCTCACTGCAGACTCAATCTCCCAGGCTTAAGTGATCTTCTCACCCACCTTGGTTGCTGAATAGCTGGGACCAGAGACACATGCTACCACAGCTAGCTAATTTCTTTATATTTGTTTTGTAGAGACAGGGTCTCCCTTTGTTGCCCAGGCTGTTCTCATGTTCCTGAGCTTAAGCGATCCTCCTGCCTCAGGCTCCCAAAGTGCTGGAATTACAGACATGAATCACTGTACCTGGCCTCTATTCTAGTAGTGAAAAACTCATTTTTCTGTGGTAGGCCCCAAATTCCCTTTTCTTTACAAATTCCCCCCCCCCCCAAAAAAATGAGCTTTAGCAGGGCTCTTCATAAATACTAGAAGACATTTATTTTATATAGTATTATGGTACATGTTAGGTACATACATGCATATTTATATTTTTGTTAGTATCATTGATATGTATTATTCAAATAATTATAATCAAGTAAATGCTGGCTGCTTTCTACTAATGTAAATTTTTTATGTATCTGTATATCTAAAGCTGTATTGTAAGAATACCTAAAATATTTAACCAAACTGACTTTGAGATGTATCCTTTACTAATTTTATGACTTATACCTTGTGTAAAACTGTATATCCTTCTTAAGAGTAACAGCTAAATATGTTGGAATAAAATTCTTTTTTATCTTTTGATACTCTTTTCCCTTCACTTTAAAGCATCCTTCCATGGCAATAATAAAAGGAGCTGGGTTGGTTATGAAAGCAATAATAGAGGTGAGAGAACAATTTTGAAATTTTAACCTTACTTGAATGTTAATAGGCTGTTTTAATTGACGTTGACAATATTACCTTTCAGTCTTTTTTGGGAAATACACATTTCTCTGGGTAAGAAAAGTAATTTTAAATCTTTATTTAGAAATTAGTTTTAAGGTAGTTACAGAAACAATCCGTAATAATAAAAGTTTTAATTTCCTAGTAAGTGAAGTTGTAGAGTAAATAAATCTCTTATTGCATTATTCATTTTATTTAAAGTAATTAAAAAAGTTAGCATTCTATCTCTTGCTCTTTTTTGGAAGCATATTGTTGACAGTGTTGAAATCTTGAGATACTGAGATTACATAGAAATCTATTGATAGTTCATAGCAAAATGATGCCAAGTAAGAAAGGCAACAAAAAGTTCTTGCTAAAGTGTATTTGTCATTGAGCTCTAGAGATTGGGGCATGATCTTGTTGAAGTTACTACTTTTTTTTCTTTTTCTTTTGTTGTTTTTGAGACAGAGTCTCACTCTGTCACCAGGCTGGAATGCAGTGGCGTGATCTCTGCTCACTGTAGCCTCTGCCTGGTGGGTTTAAGCGATTTCCTGCCTCAGCCTCCCGAGTACCTGGGACTACAGGCATGTGCCACCACACCCAGCTAAGTTTGGTATTTTTAGTAGAAACCCGGTTTCACCATGTTGGCCAGGATGGTCTTGATCTCTTGACCTCGTGATCCACCTGCCTTGGCCTCCCAAAGTACTGAGATTATAGGTATGAGCCACGGTGCCTGGCCGACACTTCTTTAAGATAGTTGCTTTATGCTTCTATATTTTTTAAAAGATAAGATTGTGGCTATGAATGTCTGTTACATACTGTGATGTTTACAGTGACATCAGTCTAAATGGCTTTTGAATTCTTTTGTTGTTATAGAAGCAATTTGAATAAAATTTAAGAATTCTTTTTACCAAAAAATTCGTCTATCGTGCATGAACATAGCACATAATTAAATAATAAACACAGAATTAGTATGCCCTTAAGTAACTGTAAATATATACGTAGGCATTGAACTGGGTGGAACATCAAAGTTTCTTTGCATTTTTAGTGTGTTATATACAATCAAAGGCTAATTTTGTCCCTTTAGCTAATGGGTTCTTTGCTTGATATTAGCTACCAAAGTATTCATCTTTTACAAAGCTTGCAATAGCCAAGCCTCTCCTTTTTGTTGGCAGGTATACACTCAAGGAATGAACCTAGTTTTCATATTAAGTTTAGCAAAGCATAGTTTATAAGGTAAATTTGTCTGGAAACATCTCAACCTTATTCCAAAGGTTTAAAAATTACCTATGCTATTACTCACTTATGTTATTTTTGGGTAACTGGAAGATGCATTTTAAACTTTGATTACATACTGAGTGGTTGTTTAAAGATGTAAAAATAGTTTTTTAAAGTTAGGATAGCTTGTCCTGGATTGCCACTTTAGGGATCATCTTTCCCCTTTTTCCAAAGGAAGGTGATAAAGAAATTGCTACAAAAATGCAGGAGCTTGCTCTAAGTGAAGGTGCCTTACCTCGACACTTGCATACTGCGATGTTTACAATAAGCTCAGATCAAAGGATGCTTACAAATAGGTAGGTTATTTAATTCAGTTTGCTATAAATTAACTTCCAGTTTAGAGAACTGATTCAGATATTACATAAAACTAAATGTGTATTACACAAATGTAACATTTTTTTTGATCCACCTAGTTCTTTTCCTTACAGAAGGGTTTTTTTCCAAAAGATCACTGTCCCTGCCTGTGGATAACTTAAGGGGAAACACTGTTTACTTTTTGTCCCCACCGTCCTTTTATCAGGCTCTGACACCACAGTCATGTGACCAGTATGCAAAAGAGTACTTAGAAGCTTATGGAACTAGAACCACACGCCCAAGCCTTTCCTCCTTATATTCCTGTGACCACCTTGCATGCACATGACCCCATGTGAAAACCTCACATAGTTGATTTTTAAATATCTTTAGTCAGTTAAGTACTCTACTGTAAAAACAAACCACAGAAAACCTTACATATCCAGCCTAAGCTAGACTTAACCTAAATCTCTTATAATTAGATTCCCTTTTTCCTAATAGTCATTCAAATATAAACACATAAATTTATTCATTTATTCCACACTACATGACTTCCAGCCCTTTTAACCCTCTTTGTGGTTTCTAAAACGTGACCCTTTCCTCTATATTAAGCATACCATGTTATGACTCATATTAGTAAAAATGAGTATCATAAATATTTTTATTTTTTTGACTTTAATAGCTGAGTTAAACATTTAGTTTGTTGCAATACTGTACATTATCTTTGTCACCTATGTGCAGTTGTACATCGTGGTATGCTTT
>NW_016107655.1:615327-619572 GCF_001604975.1 Cebus imitator
GCCTCCCAAAGTGCTGGGATTACAGGCTTGAGCCACCGCGCCCGGCCCTTGCTAGTGATTTCTTACTGTTTGTATTATTAGAAGAAACTACCTCCCTCACTTGTATTAACAACAAAAGTAGTCTTAGAGGGTAGAAAGATAAGAAGGATGTTTTCCTAGTATTATTAGCAGTGCTAGACACCATCTGCCATTAAAGTAGGGACTATAGATATCTTATTCCATTAAGCCCTCATATTAAATTCTTCATTGTTGTGTTCCTCTTTAGTATAGTTAATCAGTTAAATTCCTTACTGTGATCAATTAGTGTGTTTATCAGGGAAGCATTTTAATTTGGAGAAGATTCCTTAATAAAATTTGAATTACATTGTTAAAAATCTGTCAGTGTATAATAGAAATATCACTATTTGTATTGCTTTATCTTTTGCACCTTGCTGTTATAAAATGTTATATCTTTTGTCCCTAACTAAAACCTTTTTAGGAGTCACTGATATACCTACCAAATGCCAGTGAAGGAAATTACAAGTTTAATTACTTCAGTATGTTAGCTTTCAAATTGGCACAGGAATGAATAGTTTTGGTAGCATTCACTTTCTGGTGACAGTATAGTTTGGTTTTGCAGTTAAATTTTGTTCTTCAGTAATGTAACATATAGAAAACATATGTCTGTAGGTGGTTATTTGGTTATTTCCCTCATAGGTTTCATGACCATTCTTATAGCTATGGTAATTGAATCCCCACCAAAGCACAGAAGGGTCACTGGTGAGTAAAATAGGATTTCTACTTATGAGGTGCTTTCCGTTAAGGAGACAGGTGTTAACATGGGGATTAAAATTAGTAAATGACTAAGCCCTAGATTGAACGTGGGTCTTAGATTTTTCACTTTGAATTAAAATATACTTTTATAGCTTTTAAGTGAGATGAGTAAAATAATTGGCTATAAGTGGTTTAGGTCTATGCCCAAATTCCAAAAGTGAAAATAATTTTCTATCTCTGCCCTTGCCAGAAAGGATATATTAGCACATAGTTGTTGACTTTTGCTTGTTCAGAATTCTAAAAAATGCCAGCATGCCATTGTCACTATATTAGTGAGACATGTTATATGAATTAATTGTGTCATCAAGTCTAATTGTTTTTTTCTTTATTTAAATGGGATTAAAAACCTACTTTTTCACGTTCAGGTTTATTGAAAATTAGTGTATTTTTTAGGAAAACATTTTAATTTTTAGAAAATTTCAAAATATTAGTAATATTTGAATTGTACCTTTCCACATTCAATTATTTTTAACTATTTTTAACATCAGAATTTTTTTACTGTAGCCATATTTTTTATAATTATGTGATATTTTGTTCTTAAAAATTCCTTTCTGTTCTAGCTGAGATAAAGCAGCAAACCTTTCTCAACGTCTGCTTTTTTCAGACAGCTAAGTAGACATTTAGTGGGACTCTGGACAGCTGATAATGCAACTGCAACAAACTTGTTGAAACGCATTTTGGTAAGTTAGTTGAGAAATTAGATATATATACTGCCTAATAAAATTTAGTTGAACAGGTTATCTCTACTGTTAAAAGGGGATGGATTCTGTTTTTGATTGAAAAGGTTATTCATCATAGGAGTTACCATAAAGTTTTGCCCTCAATAGCTAAGTCATAGTATTAATTTATTTGGGGGTTTAAGGCTAAATTTTCTTTTGCAGATTGTTTTGAAAATGGATTTTGTGTTTTGTTTTTAGCCGCCAGGTTTGCTGGCATACTTGGACAGCTCAGATCTCGTACCTGAGAAGGATGCTGATCGGATGCATGTTAGAGACAATGTGAAAATAGCAATGGTAAATATGATTGTCCCAAGTGTCTTTTTTAGGAGTAAGGGTACTGTTTTATACATATAGTCTTTTTTTTGAAACATGCTAAAAATTTTAGAAACAATTCATTGCATTGGATAATAATACTTAACTATTAATATCTTTATATCCTGTCAAATTCATCTGTTTTAAGTAGACAATTTGTGGTATATTTATAGAGTTGTGCAACTATAACTACAAATTAATGTTATGGATAGTGGTCATTTTATTCTGTGTTTTGTTTCTCTAATTCAACTTACTGGTACGTTCTGAAGTTCCAGTAAGTGTGTATATGTGATATTTTGCACGTATGAGATTGATAAACGTTGTTGGTAAAAGGTGCTGGCCATGAAAAAAGTTATAGGTAGGGTTTTTTTCTTACAAGATCTATGTTAATTATAAGGGTTGGGCCATCCATGAAAAAATTAAACATCTTTATCATACACTACTATAATAATTTCTTAACACGTATTCTTTTTTCTGTCATCACTGCTTCTCTGTCTGCACCCAGCTCCCACTTGCGTCTTGCCACCTCTCAAAAAAGAATCATCTTGAAACCTATGTAGAAAAGTTAAAGTTTCTTGGATAAAAAGTATAATTTGCACAAGTTTTCAGTTTGTTTCTTCACTGAACCATAACACCCAGTGTTTACTTTGTAAAATAGAATGTTACTAAGCTTTACATAGTTTTAAAATAAATTTGCAAACAGGCATGTAATAGATTTCATTATTTTATAGGATCAATATGGAAAATTTAATAAAGTTCCAGAGTGGCAAAGACTGGCTGGAAAAGCTGCTAAAGAAGTTGAAAAATTTGCCAAAGAAAAAGTGGATCTTGTATTGATGCATTGGAGGGATAGGATGGGCATTGCCCAAAAAGAGGTAAAAATAAAATTTTCTTCCAAATTTCTAGCACTTCTGTGTGTCCTAGCCTACTTTAGTTCCCACTGTTCACAGAGATGGTATTAATTATTTCTTGCTGAATACCTGAAGCTTAAAAATGAAAGTTACTTATTTTTGTATATATTTTCCTTAGTTAATAGTTTTATGAGTTGATGATTAGATTTTTATTTTGGTATTGAATATAGAATTCCACTCTTAATTTTTCTTCCATTCCAGTTTTTGTTCTTTTTTATTCATATATATTTATTGCCTTTCCTTCATCCCTGGGACTTTGTTTTGTACCTATAAAAATAAAGGAGCACTTCCTGTTAACCTTTTTGTTCAGAACTAGCCAGACAAGTGTTTTGGAGGTAAGATTCACATTTTAAAGTAAATTTATTGTGTGTACTTAAATTTTGTAGTATTTGTTTCTCAAATCAAAGATCTAAAACAGTTTTAGTCTCATTCTTCAGCATGCAGTATGTGTTACAGAGCTTGATTTAGTAATGCACATTCTTCTATTTATAATGGGTTTTGCAGTAGTTAAGTGTGAATTAAGATGTCCTGTAGAAGCAGTCTTGATCTGAGTTTTTATTGATCACACGTACATTCTTTCTCTTTAACCTTCTCCTTATTTATGGTAGCTATTGCCTTATTCAAGGAAAATAACTTAAACATCTTACTAAAACAAATGGGTTTCTTATGGATTACCAGAATGTATAAGCAGAGCAGAACAAATATTATAGTCTGTGTATCTATCTGAAGTTGGGACCAATGTTTAACTCTAGTGCTCCAACATAATAGGTTACTGCTAATTTGTATATGTGATGTAGTCAGTATAAATCATTAGACAGGCTTGCAAGTGACTATGCAGCATAGTAAAGAGAATACTGAACTTTGAATTGGTTAACTTCTGAGCCTGATTTCAGTCACTTGTTAACCTAAGTTACGGGTTTTTAGAACCTTACCTTCCTCTTTCTTTCTTTTTTAATTTTTGTAATTTTAGTAGAGATGGGATTTCACCATATTGGGCAGGCTGGTCTCAAAACTCCTTACCTCAGGTGATCCACCCACCTTGGCCTCTCAGAGTGGTGGGATTACAGGCATGAGCCACTGCAGCTGGCCACTTTGCTCTTTCATAAATTGGAATAACAATACCTGCCTTCTCTATTTTACAGGGTTGCTTTGATATGCAAGCAAGATAGTAGTAAAGACACTAGATACGTATCTGGTTAGGATATTAGTATAGCATTTGAACAGTCAAAAAATCTACATATATGAATGATTTTCAGTTATTAAAAATTATAAGCTTCTGGCTTCAGGTAGTTAAACCCATTTCTAAAATAACAGTTGTTTCAAACTGTTGGATATAATTATTGTACTGCAAATAAGTTTTTGGCATCAGACTTCATATGTAACATCCAACATGAGCATGAACACAAAGCTGTTTTAGCTAAAATTATGGATAATCTGCTTTTTTAAAACAGTAATTGAGAGAGAAAATAATTTTTTTTTTTTTTTTTTTT
>NW_016107655.1:619669-635546 GCF_001604975.1 Cebus imitator
AGTAGAGACGGGGTTTCACCATGTTGACCAGGATGGTCTTGATCTCTTGACCTCGTGATCCACCCGCCTCGGCCTCCCAAAGTGCTGGGATTACAGGCTTGAGCCACCGCGCCCAGCCTGAAAATAATATTTTTAATATAAAAAATATTTTACTGGTTTGTTGGTATCATTTACGTGGAGTATTACTAAGGTTTTAAGCAAATAATGGTGCCAGATAAATGTTGCTCAAGATCTTTTGGTGAGAGCATCAGCGGCTTATCCCCTTTTGCTTGGGCACTATTTTAAACATTAATTTCTTTAGGGAACAGCAAATAATGTTTGTGAATAGAAACACTAACATCAAAGTTTGGAATGATCTTATGCTGTAGTTAGAGTCTGAAAACTAATCATTGTCAGGATTAACTGGTGATTCTTAAAACATTATGCATTTCTTATATAACCAGTGTTTATGAAATCAGTTCCATTTGCAGCTGATACTCTGTGTTGGCATTAGTAGTAACCTTTGGCTAATGTGTAAGATTGCTTTTTCTTTGTTATTTTCAGTTTTAGGGATTTTTTTTTTAGCTAGTTAGGGCTGTTAGCCTCAGTCTCCAATTCAGTCACTTAGCCTATAGAGAGCTTTTTGTCCTTTTTCTGTATAGCATTTACATTTTCATTACTCTGGGCTGCCAACCTTTTGTCCTGGAGGAGAGGAGAGATTGAAGAAAGCACTTGTTAATTAGTTTAAGGAAAGATTTGTCACTGAACCAAATTTTGAATTATTTATATACTTTATTCAAGCCACCTTGCGTTAGTTTTCCTGATAGTGCATGGAATTAAAATTTACAGGAAACATTTTGTTATATAGCTTATAGGCTTTATATGTCAAACAATATTAGAATTTGTTTTACCTTTTTTCTTTGTTATCTAGTCTGGGATTTTTTTCTTTCTTTCTTTTTTGCACTTTAATGAAATTAGACTTCTATGTTTTAATCTAAACCACTTTCTGCATTTTGTTTCTATCACAATAAGGATTAGTGTTTTCGTGTCTGACACATATATATATAGATTTCATTTGGAGCAGAGATTCTTAACCTCTGATCCAGGTACAGATTTCAAGAATTCCTTGAAATCTTCTCCAGTTGCAACCTTACGTATGTGCCTATGTCTGAAACAGGGGCCATAACTCTCTTTGAATTCTCGAAGAGTTTATGACTGCCTAAAATTTGAGACACAGGCTTAGAGAAGCAGATGCATCTATTTTGGTCTTAAAGTGAAGATAATTTTATATTGATGTGTAATAGATATAACTTCGCAGATCCTGGGCTCATTCTCTTTTTATTTTCTTCAAATTTTTTTCCTTTTTACGATTAAATTCAGGACAAAAACAATATGGTGAGTGTAAGTTCCTGTTACGTGTGTGAAATGCATTAAGCTGCCTGGCATGTGGAGTCATCTTTGATATTCTTTGTTTAATAAATTCAAGTCTTACTTCACATGTGTTTGAACATAGACATATTTCTTCTCCATTAGCTATTTCAATTTGTTCTTGCTTCTCTTGGCTTTGGTAGCACTTGAACAACCTGTAATCTTTTGCATTTATTGTTGTCCCAAGATTTCTGTGTTAACTGCATGTAAATGTTTGAAACAAGTCACTGTTTTTGACTACTACAAATTTTATTAATCACTGTAAACTTTAAGAAAATTTGGTATAGAAACAGCTTTGGGCTACATGGAAAATATTTGAGTAACACTGTAAAAATATATACTGTCAAATTATATGTGATAGAATTTAATATCCTATATTTATATTCATGTTTTATAGATTTTATTATGTTAATTTTGTTTCTATCAAAATTTGATGAAAGAAATGTTTCTCATCACTTATAAATTGATGATCTTGTGACTAAGCCTGTTTGGTAGCCCCAGATTGAGCACTATGAAGTTTTTTTTCTATTCCAGAACATAAATCAGAAGCCAGTAGTTCTTCGAAAGAGAAGACAGAGAATAAAAATAGAAGCAAATTGGGATCTCTTCTATTATAGGTAAAATTTGGCCTCTTTTCCAATAAAGATTAAATTTACTATTTCCATGACAGACATGTTTTTCTTCCTTGAAACTATTGCTTTATGCCACAGGTATTTTTATGCCATCAAGTTCAGGAACTATAACTGTTAATATTGGGGTGACTAGAGATGCTCCTAAAATTAAAGACTTTTTAACGCTTAGCGATGATTACTTTAAAATACTTTATCACTGGCTTAGAAATAATTGCATACTTCCAGTTGGAAATGGAGTATTAAAAGAGGCAGATGATAGTAACGTAAGACTTGTGAGAAAGAGTGTACAAGTTAGCTGACCTCATACATTTTCTTTCCTATCAAATATGGTAACTCCTTCCCTCTTCTTATCCACTAATCTCACCCTCACCTCACTCCCCAACACACACACACACACACGACCACAACGACAGGGAAACAATCATTTTGGGGAGTTTACAAAGCTTCTTTAAGATAACTCACAGTACTCACTCTGGAAACTGACATATCAATTATACCTTGGCCAATAAAGAAAAATAAGTCCTTTGAAAACTCCCATTACTACTTTTAAAGTATACAGTATGTATATAGCATATCATTAAATATATGCCTTGGATTTCTCTCTCAGTTGTGTTGCACCCCATAGAACTTTCTTGGAACTCTGAAATGAGACTTTCTAGGCCGATTGCAGACTCTAAAGTAAGCGTATGTGAAGCTCATTTTTCCCCAGTTAGACTTGGGCCCAAATGTTTTACAATGGTTACTCCAAGCATATGAGGAATATGCTTTGAAAATGCTCATTCACAGCCTGGCAGTTTGCAGTATTCTTTCTTGGGTAGTCTGTAAAGTACTAATATTTAGAATGTTGCTGATTCCACGTGCTTCACCCCAAAGTTCAGCAGTTCTTATCTCCCCAACCTAAAGTTTTGTATCTGACGATAGAATTGTTTTCTTAACTGGAATTTGTATTAGCAATAAACATTGAAGTTGAAATACCACCTTTTTTAAATTAATTCACACAGATTTATAGTGTAGGTTCCTTTTTTTTTCCAACTTTTTATTAAAACTTTCAAACATAAAAAAGGTTAAAGAATTTTGCAGTGAATATCTGTATACCTATCACCAAGATTCTATTATTAACATTCTGCTCTGTTTGCTTTACACAGATTTTATTTTCCTTACTTATACTTGCTATATTCTATTCCACTGTCTTTTGGGTTTGTTTAGTTTTGTTTTTGCTTATAAGGTACAGTAAGGGATATTTATAGATTTTAAAAATGCATTGTGCATCCTGCTATTTTCTGATTATATGTATGTCTAGGTTTGGTCAAGACCATGCCAAGTCAAACCTTATTTGGAATTTCAAAACACGGGAAGAACTGAAAGATACTCTGGAATCTGAAATGAGAGCATTTAATATTGATAGAGAACTTGGAAGTGCTAATGTGATCTCTTGGAATCACCATGAGTTTGAGGTAAAGTTTGATTTTTTCCTGTATATTAATCTTAAAAAATAAAGCATGTACTATTTGGGGAGTGATTTTTCAAAAAAATTTATATAATTTGTCTTTACCTTTCCTCTTTAATGTTAAATAGGAAATACTGGAAAACTTTAATCTATGTGTCAAACAAAAATAAAAAAAGTAAATTTGTTAAGTAACTCAGCTTTGTACCTGACAATCACGTAGGAGTTTTAATAAATTTGATTCTATACATTCCAAATCTGTTCTTTGCTTTCCTTCCCTCCTCCCATTTCTGGGATCTTTGAGTTCTTTTTTCATTGTAACATATCCTATTTGCCTTGTTCCTTGTAACTTGATTTTTGTTTTCTGTATGTGTGGTAATTGATTCTGAATGTGACTGTATTTTGCTGTTACATTAAAATATTGATGTGAAGAGCAGGAAAGACAAAGATGATGGTAGATAATTCTATATGTGTGGGTGTATATATAATTGAATTATATTACATATATATGATTTAAACTATTATAAGAGCTTTAAATTTGAAAATGTGCATGATCCTGCAGGCTTTGATCTTTAACCCAGTTTCATTTCCAAAACATGTAATAATTTGAATATGCCCATTCTTAGCAAAATGAAAAACTTGTCTTTGTTTTGGGAGCCTGTATTCTCCTGGATTTTCTCCTTTTTCACTGTCTTCTTCTCAAGCTGCCTTTCCTTATTTTTCTTCATCTCCCTGATCATTAATTGTTGGCTGTCCCCAAAGTTTCAGTTCTTTGACGTCTTTCATTTTTATTTGCTGCTTCAGTGAAATCATTAAGTTTCAGGGCTTTAAATGTTTGTTTTTTTTATTTTTTTGAGACAGGGTCTTGCTTTATTGCCTAGGCTGGACTGCAGTGGTGCCATCTTTGCTCACTGCAGCCTCCACTTCCTTGGCTCAAGCAATCCTCCTACCTTAGCTTCCCCAGTAGGTGGGATCAGAGACGTGCACCACCACACCTGGCTAATTCTGTGTGTTTTGTAGAGGTGAGGTTTCACCATGTTGCTCAGGCTGGCTTTAAATCTTGTTTATTTGCTGATGGCTTCCAGGTTTTTATCTGTTGCTTAGACTTTCAAGCCCTAGACTTCATACGTTTATCTCATAATCGAATAATAAGTAATCTAGAACTTTTCTCCAAAATTGTGCTCTTGTTCTTCCCCTGAGCCTACTTCTCTTATAATCTTTCTGATCTTAGATAATGTCTACTCCTTATTTTCTAGTGAAAACCCTTGAAATTGTCTTTTCTCTTATACCCCATATCAAGTTTTATAACAAATTCTATACAGTGCACCTTCAAAATTTATTTAGACTTTCTTCTTTCTAGTAGATTACAACAATATCACTGCTTCTTCTCCTGCCTCCCTGGAGTCTTATCAACATAGCAGAGTTACCTTGTTAAATGGCAAACAGATCATTTCTGTGCTCATAACCCTTGGTGCTCTTGTGGTTTCCCATCTCAGTTAAAATCTGAGTCCTTAAAATGACTTCAAGCCAGGATCTGTGGTACCTCCCCTCTCTGCCGCCAACGCTAAGCATTGTTTCTTTTGTCTTATCTCCTACTTCTCTCCCTCTCACTCTTTTCCAGCCAAACAGGCTTCTTAGAAAACACCAAGTTCATGTTCTTGCCTCAAGGTCTTTTTATTTGCTGTTTCCTCTGCTTAGAATAAGGTCTTCCCCAGATAGCCTCATAACTTCTTTTCTCATCTTCAGATCTTTTGACTGTCATTGAGTGGGGCTTCCCTGGCTACCTTGTTTAAAAATGCAGCCCCTTTTATCCATACAAACATACTTACATATACATTCTCTCTCCCTATCCCTGTTCCCTCCTCTATTTCACTCTGTAGGACTTCAGTTACCCAACTGTCAAATATATTTCACTTTTTTATGGGCTTCACCTGTGAAGGCAGAAACCTTTGTTCAACTGCTGTGTCTCCAGTGCCTGAAATAGGGGGTGGCACACAGTGTATGCTTAATAGAAATTAAATGAATTGAATGCTCAGACTTTATAGAAAGTTAAAGAAAGATACATATTTGATTTAATATAATTTATATTTTTAGAAAGCAGTTATTTTAGACTTTGGAAAAAGAATTTTGATTATTTGATCTGGGAATTTCTTTTTATAATGGCCTGAAATCTTTCCTTGAGACACACTGCCTGAGTGCAAGCATACGTGGTCCTGCCCCAACTCCTGATCTGTGACTGTGCCCTCATTTGTCACCTCCATTTAGTAGCATGGGGTGATTTGACATAGAAGGAATTCTTTACAAAAATGTGAAAGGAAGTTGATGCGTTGGTTTTAAGTCTTGGCAAATTGCCAGGATAGAGCTGGGGTAAGAGGGAAGACCTGAAGTAGTATATGTGTGTTGGGCAAATTATGTGTGATGCAGGACCATCTACTCCCTGATTTTTTATGCCAAACTCGGAAGGGAATAAAGCAGATTTCATTCTTCTTTTTTTCATTGACACCACATAGTGCTGTGACAGTTTTTATCAGCAAGTCTTAGATTTATAAAATTGGTATGTAATTCTCAACATTTAGCTAAAATAGTCATGTTAATATTTAACAGGTATTTTAAGAAATGTTAAGTTTTGAGCAGAAAGAATTACAAGAAACAATTATTAGAAATTGCCGAAATCTATTGTAAACTAAAATAATGTAATTTGCTTTTGTTTATGAAGGTTAAATATGAGTGCCTGGCAGAGGAAATTAAAATAGGAGACTATTACCTGAGATTACTATTGGAGGAAGATGAGAATGAAGAAAGTGGATCAATTAAGAGATCGTGAGCTACTCTGTATATCTGTTGCATTTGATTTCACTGTTGGTTTCATGATTATTTCTATTGTGAACTTTTTTTTTTTAAATCTAGGTATGAATTTTTCAATGAGCTGTATCATCGCTTCTTGCTCACTCCAAAAGTAAACATGAAGTGTTTATGTTTACAAGCTCTTGCTATTGTTTATGGCAGATGTCATCAAGAAATAGGACCTTTTACAGATACCAGATATATCATTGGAATGTTAGAGAGGGTAAGGATATCATTTAAGGAAATTACTATTTGATAGTGTCTCTGGGGTTTACGTTAAATTTAAAAAACTAAATTTAAATTGTTTGATCACATTATTACTGTAGCTTTCTGCATTCATTTTTCTATAATTTATACTTATTTAAATCTGAGTTAGATGAACAGGAAAATGAATAAAGGGTTAGAATTTGTCCATGCCAATTTACTGTTTTCAAACGACTTTAGTTGACCTACTTGTCAGCCTTTAAGTATGGATGAGTTGAACAGGTGTGTATAAAAAGAAATAGTGACTTCTAGATTGGTGTGTACCTTTTTGGTTTTCCATTCTGGAAAAATGTAGAATGATGCTAGCATACTAAAGATATTAAAAACCTTTTAAAATTACAATGATAACCCTCCAGAAAAAAAAAACCTTGAATTAGCACTTTAAATTATACAGTTTGTCAAATAAAAAAATTAGTGAACATGGTGGCATGTACCTGGTGGCTTACCTGGAAATGGGAGGATCACTTGAGCCCAGGAGGTTGAAGCTTCAGTGAGCTGTGATCACACTCCAGTCTGGAGGATAGACCAAGACCTTGTCTCAAAACAATTTTTTTTTTTTTTAATTTAAGAATTTGTCATTTAACACTTGAACATGGTGGAGGGGATAAATTAATTTGCTCATCATGCCAGCTCATTTGATTGTTTCCTATTTGTTGCAGTATGTATGTTTTATACTTTCATTTGTGTTTATTTTCCTTTTAAAGTATCATTTGGACCAGTTCACTTATTTCAATTTTTACATATCTCCTTAAAGCCAAATATTAATCTGTGGACTTTATCTGCCTTTCTAGGGAAATTAGACAAGTTATATAAAGTCATAGAGAATGTAGTTTTCTGGATTCATCAAGGAATAATTGACAGATTTTTATGATTTTTTCTTCTATATCTATTCACTTCTCACCAAATTCTCCTTTATTTCAATAGTGTACAGATAAACTTGAACGAGATAGGTTGATTCTCTTCCTTAACAAGTTGATCCTTAATAAGGTATGGTAGTTTTGCGTACATACATTGTTGTTTTCAAGTCATACAAGTAATTGTTAAGATAAATCCTCACAATTTGAGTTAATTATCCAGGGAGGGTTGTCTTCTGTCTTCTGTTTTCTGTCTTTTTAGACAGAAAGTTCTGTGTGCTGTAACCTCCTGGAGGGAAAGGTTTTTGCCAATATCCCTGTATAGTTGTTCTTAATATTACAGGTGCTAAATGAATTGATGATAAAATTCTGAATCAAGAATAATGAAGGATGACTTTTAAAACGTTAAAATGATTTTTAATAATACTTATTAGCTTATTTTTCTTTAGGGACTCTTTAGGGTTAAATTTTAAGTAAAATACATGCTTGACAAAGTGGAAAGTTTTAAATTTATCAGTATACATTTGGTTGATAAAAAGTAATTTTGAGTTGTAAGATAAGTCACTTTACTCAGTAGTTTCTTTTTAAAGGCATTTTAATAGGTTCATGCTAATTTCTAACAACAGGAATTCATAGTTGTAGTAACAATTTACTATTTACGTTGAAGTTTAAGCAGATTTTCATTTCCTAAAGCTTTGATATAATACCAATTTGTGTAGTTTTATAGTAAGTAATGCAGATGTTTTAAATATAAGTACAAAGAAATTTTAATTGAAATTACAATCTCTTCTAAGAAATTACCAGTTATTTCATATTTATGAAAACTGGAACATTGAAGGATTTTTAAATATAGCAGACTTTATTTCTGATACAGAATAATCTGTTTATTAAAAAGACCTTGGCAGAGTAATTGTAAAACCAGAGTTTATCATGACAGTCTTTAATTTGTTCACTCTTATTTTTGTGGGTTTTTTCTCAGAATATATTTAAGTAAAAATAAGTGCTCTCTTTAATACAGTTTTGCCCTTTTAATCAATTGAAATTCAGGTTTCTTGAACACAAAATGCTGAAAAGACCAAGTAATACCAGTCAAGTCAATTATTTCCAAAGATTCCAAGCATTCTTTTCTTTGAGGACCTCATAGGTGGCAGTACCTATTGGGAAAGGTACTATAGGGAAAGGATTTAGATTACGACAGATAATTAGATTATGAAAAAATTGTTTCCCTCTTCCAGAAAAATGTTAAGGATCTCATGGATTCAAATGGAATTAGAATCCTTGTGGACTTGCTTACCCTTGCACATCTCCATGTAAGCCGTGCTACAGTACCACTACAAGTACGTATGCTTGTATGGGTTTTACAAACTTGACAATTTCTGAGTATAGTTTTAGAGTCAAAAGAATCAGGAATCTGAAATATGTGGTCAAACACATATTTCTCCAGTAATTACAGTAGTACTAGTTCTGGGAGATTCACACAGAAAATGTGAAATCACTGTAAGGATAATCCAAAATAGACAGTAGCGATTGAGTTTTGTTTTGTCTTTTAAAGTAACTGTATCTCTAATGTGGCTTATTTTGAGGCAGTGTGCCTTTTAGGATTCAAACTGCATTCATTAGATATGTAACTAGTACTTTTAGCATTGGCAAGCATTAAGAATATTCTTTGCCTTAAAGTAGTCTGGACACTTTATTAAAACCAGCCAAGAGGACAAATAGCTAACTTATAGCTCGTTAGGTTTTTTTTGTTTGTTTGTTTGTTTGTTTGGTGTTTTAATTTCCTGCTGTAAGGAGATGTGCCATGTTAGACTTTGTGCGAATTGTGACCACAAGTGCTATCCGAGTATGTAGTATATGGCATATTCTGTTATATACCATTGCAACAGGTACACATAAAATATATTGACTTTTTGAATCCCCCAACAGCCCATTGAGATTTGTATCATCCACATTTTATAGATGAAGAAACTAAGGAACACTGAGGCTAAGTACCTTGCCCAAGGTCACTTGATAAGTGGCAGAGCTAGAGTCAAGACCCAGAAGTCTGTATGCTCCTAACAACTTTGCTGTACCTCTCTATATGAGTCTAACTGAAAGCTGATAATTATGGCAGTATTTAAAAACAGATTATTTCATTCTCGGGTGACTATAAGAAAAAGAACAGGATGGGCATTGTGTCTCACACCTGTAATCCCAGCACTTTGGGAGGCTGAGGTGGGAGAATCACTTGAATTCAGGATTTCAAGACTAAGCAACTTGGTGCAGCACCTGTCTTGACAAAAAAAAGCCAGATGTGCTAGAACAAGCCTATAGTCCCAGCTACTTGAGGGGCTAAGGCTGGAGGATTGCTTGAGCCTGGGAGGTCAAGGCTGCAGTGAGGCATTTTTGTGCCACTGCACTCCAGCCTGGGTAACAAAGCAAGACCCTGTCTCAAAAAAGAAAGTAAAAGAACATAAGAATCATGTTCAAACCAAACTACATAAAAATTCTAACCTAGATTCTTATAAAACATTGATAGAGAAAATTGTAAGAATTATTTGTAGTAAGGGGAATAGATAATAAATTGAGACTAAGTATATAAAAACACTGAAAACTAACTTTGCTGTTAGCATTTTAACTCTTTGATCTCAGTTCCTTATTGAAACTGTTAGTTGGAGTGAGTTTTTCTCCCCGAAAGAACTTTGAGCGTTGTTGCTTAAGATTAATCATACATATTTATTTACATAGCTATTTGCAATATTCTTTACTACTAAAATGTTAGTATCCTGGGCATGTATTAATGACCATGGGGAATATAGATACCACTGAATTTAGCTTAGATTGCTGACTGAACTTAGGAAACCATTTACCTGAAATATGTATTAATAAAGAAATAACTTTTTTGGACTGTTAGGTTAGACATTTTTGTCCTTAACTCTTAAGTCTTAAAATAAGGTCACTTAAAATTTCAGGTTAACTTTTAGATATAAACCCCTTCAAAGTACTGCTGTGCAACTTGTATGACATCTGCTCTCTTAGATTTTTGCCTTGGAAAATAATTTAAATCTTTTTTAAACTTAGAGCAATGTAATTGAAGCTGCTCCAGATATGAAAAGAGAGAGTGAAAAGGAATGGTATTTTGGCAATGCAGACAAAGAAAGGAGTGGCCCGTATGGATTTCATGAGGTGTGTATCTTGGAGAAACTTTTTGTGAAGGTCTCAGCATTTCTTAGGCCCTCCTGCTTAGTACTTATTGAGGTGTGGAATATTTTTAAACTGTCATTTAAATTCCTGTTATTAGCTCCAAGGACCCTACAACTCAGTTTCCACATGAAAAATTGAGAACCAAACATACATATAAAATTATGTCTTCAAACCTTGTTTAATAGCTGTTATTATGGAGGCTGCACTTAGGTTTTTAGTGAATTTTATATAATAATTTCTGACTAGGTGTGGTGGCTCACACTTAAAATTTCAGCACTGTGGGAGGATCACTTGAAGCCGGGAGTTCAAGACCAGCCTGGGCAAGATAGCAAGAGACTATCTCTACTAAAATAAAAAACAATTACCTAGGCATGAAAGTGTATGCCTGAGCATACTTGGTCTCAGCTACTTGGGAGACTGAGATGGGAGGATTGCCTGAGCCCAGGAGGTTGAGACTGCAGTGATCACACCACTGTACTCTAGCCTGGGCCACAGAGAGCAAGACCCTATCTCCAAAAATAAAAAGCTATCTTAGTATTTATGTCAGATTATAATGTTTCTATAGGGTATGAACAAGTAAGCTTTACTATGCAGTCTAAAATTTATGGAAAATTGTTCACTCCAAGAACTAAGGATAGCTTTCCTATTTATCTTAATACTTGATCCTGTCTCCGATCTTCAGCCTCCCAGGCTCATCTGGAATTGGGGCAAAGACAGTTTTTTAGAGGACGAACCCTTCTACTCTAGTATAATTTGATTATTTAGCACTCCACCTACCATTTTTACTCTTTCCAGTATTCCTTATGTTCTGCAGGTTGGCCAAGTGGTTGTGTTTTTTTGTATTATCAACCAAATTTGTGGTCCCAAAGGCCTGTTAACAAAACTTTGTTTTTCTAAAATAGTGTGCTTGGATGTTTGTTTCATAATTTAGTATGTATTTACTATAAAGTAGAAAACATTGGTGAGATTTTTTTTTTTGTCTGTTTGTAATAATGCCTTTCATCCATTAAGATGCAAGAATTGTGGACCAAAGGAATGTTAAATGCAAAAACCAGATGCTGGGCTCAAGGCATGGATGGATGGCGACCACTTCAGTCCATACCCCAGCTTAAGTGGTGTCTCTTAGCCAGTGGACAGGCTGTTCTGAATGAAACTGACCTTGCTACCCTTATATTGAACATGTTGATCACAATGTGTGGTTATTTTCCAAGCAGGTAAAATGTAATTGCTTGTTTCCATGGATAATTGATATGCTTCCTTAGTAACATCATAGTATCAGTCTGGTGATTTAAAACAAAGATGTCCTATTTATAGCCTTGGAGGAATGCTGCTTTGACCTTTGGAATTTTTTGAAACAGATAAAAAGACTTTGCAAATTATATTAATAAAGTAGCTAAAAGCAACTTGCTCTGGGAAATTTCAAATACTACAAAACTGATACTTATCTGTACTTGCAGTAGTAACCATTTTATAATTTATGTGAATTGGTGTGAATGTTTTGAATTACACATACTGCAGCCCATAGACAGTGGTAAATGCCAGCTGTTGATCTGTCAGGCTAGCTACTTCTGTTATAGAAGGCGCATCTTGGCCCACTTGACCAGTGAAGGTGAGAATTTGTTCTCTAGTAACAGTCGTAAGTATAACACTTGCATGGAGCTTTTCAATCTTTATGAAATATGTACATCTAAATCATTTTGATTCATTACTTAAGATATCTTGTGATGGAAATTACTGAGAAACTATCACATTTTAAAACACTTGAAGTTTTCATGGTTCCATTTGGACTCAAAATTATAGTTATTATTTAGAAATAAAGTAGTATTAAAATTAAAGCTATACTTGGAAAATACAAAACATAGTTAAATCAAGGTTTAAATTTATGTAACAAAGTTTGATATGCCCTTTGGGGGAAAATATCCACTGACAGTGTGTTGGACAACACCAAGTTTAATCAATTAAATAATAAATAAGAGTCTTTGGCTCTTCTAGGGTACTGTTTTTCAAGGAAATCTTATGGAAGGAAATGAAGTCATATTAAGCAGCCAAATAGATTTAAACCAAAATACCTAATCATGTTCCCAGCTGTATGAGAGCTTAGTCTTCATTAACAAAAAAGTAAGGTAACCTGCTTCGTGCCTAGTAGAATGCCATATGCGCTGAACATACAAATTTTAATAAATATATTAAATGTTGATGTGAAAAATGTTTTCTAGGGATCAAGATAATGCCATCATTCGGCCTCTACCCAAAATAAAAAGACTGCTATCAGATAGTACTTGCCTTCCCCATATTATTCAGGTGAGTTATTTTTATGTTATCAAACTAGAAGCAATTTTAAGAATCATTTTCTTTTAATTATCAGTACCAGTTTTTGTTTTGTTGCAGACTGTTCTATTTTCAAAAAGCCTAAACAGGCCAGGTGTGGAGGCTCACACTGTAATCCCAGCACTTTGGGAGGCTGAGGTGGGAGGATTGCTTGAGCCCAGGAGTTCAAGACCACTTTGGTGAACATAGGGAGACACCATCTCTCCAAAAAAATAAACTAATAAATTAGCCGTGATGGCACGTCTGTAATCCCAGCCTCCCAGGAGGCTGAGGTGGGAGGATTAATTGAGCCCAGGAGGTGGAGGCTTCAGTGAGCTGTGATCATGCCACTGCACTCCAGCCTGGGCAACAGAGCAAGACCCTGTCTCAAAAAGAAAAGAAAGCCTGAACTTTGAGTTAAATTCATTTCACCTTTTTTTTTTTTTTTTTTAAGACAGTCTTGCTCTGTTGCCTAGGCTGAAGTGCAGTGGCACGACCTCAACTCACTGCAACCTTTGCCTCTCATGTTCAGATGATTGTCTTGCCTCAGCCTCCTGAGTAGCTGGGATTACAGGCATATGCCACCACACCCAGCTAATTTTTTTTTATAGAGAAGGAGTTTTGCCATGTTGGCCAGACAGTTCTCAAACTCCTGGCCTTAAATGATCCATCTGCCTCAGCCTCCCAAATCATGGCTGGGATTACAGGTGTGAGCCACTGCGCCTGGCTATTTCACTTGCTCTTGAGTTGCTGAATATGCTGTAGAGGATTGAGCCTAACTATAGGAAGTTTCCAGATTCCAGAATTGTTCTAAAAGTGTTTTATTTATTACCTATTTTAAAAATCACACCACTTGAATACCTGAAAAGTGATTTGTTCCAGTTTGTGGTGTGTGTTGATGTTATTAAGACTACTGGGAAGTACACCAGCAGGCCCCAGGTGTGAACCATGGTGGTTTATATCTTTTCTGAGACGGAGTTTCGCTCTCGTTACCCAGGCTGGAGTGCAATGGCGCGATCTCGGCTCACCGCAACCTCCGCCTCCTGGGTTCAGGCAATTCTCCTGCCTCAGCCTCCTGAGTAGCTGGGATTACAGGCATGTGCCACCATGCCCAGCTAATTTTTGTTTTTTTAGTAGAGACGGGGTTTCACCATGTTGACCAGGATGGTCTCGATCTCTTGACCTCGTGATCCACCCGCCTCGGCCTCCCAAAGTGCTGGGATTATAGGCGTGAGCCACCGTGCCCAGCCTATATCTTAAGTAATCACAGCAGTCTCACTACCTTCTGCCCTAGATTTTGACTATTCTTAGTTAGGTTTTCATTGATACCAACTGATGCAAAGCATTGATTTGGAATTAACATAAGATACACCAAAATTTCTTTTTCTTTTGTGTTATTCTGCTATCTTGGAATTAAGCTCTTTAAACTTCAGATTAACAGTAAACCCAAATAAGTCAGGTCCTAGAGATTTCAGGCAAATATTTCCTTTAAGTTCTATACCAGTAACTTGTGCCATTTGTACTTTTCAGTTGTACATTGGTCTGCAAAAGGAGAGAAGAGTTACTCAGTTAATACATTTTTACATTCACTTATTTACTACCTAAGTGCCTATGTAAGTCATTGATGAAGAAGACTTCTAAATACAGTAATGCCCTATCCCCCCGACTTTTTTTTTTTTTTTTTTTTTTTTTTTTTGCTATTTTTTTTTTTTTTTTTATACTCACATTTTAAAATTTCTGTGCTTTTCTGTTGCTGGTATTTCCATTCAGATCCTTCAACGAAAAAGCACTGCAGTTATTGAGGGCTCTAAATTATTACCACATCTCCTCCCACCCCCCCACCCCTCACCCCCACCACCCCGGGGGCCATGTGGCTGCATATGTGAGGTGATGCAGAGAGAGGAATTTGTTCTCTCTAGTAGACCCTCTCAACATGTGGATAAAACACCATGCCCAGAAGATCAACCTTTCCCATTTTTCTAAGTCTTACAAAACTGAACGGAAAACATAAACACAAATGGCATTAAATTTCTGGCTAGGAAGGGATGATTGAAAAACTTAGAAGAGATTTGCTCATCATAACGTGAAGCTTGAGGGAGGGAGGCTTTCTTTTAATTAACCAAAACTTTTCACTAATACCTGAAGAAAATGATTGAGAAGATTTGTATTGATAAATCTAGAGTCTTTGAACAATGTATGACTTATATTTTTTTATATTGAGTGTGAAAAATATTTTTAAGAAGTTATTTTTAATTTCCTCATAACTTTTTATATTCTGGGAGACTTGAATCTTGATAAAGCACAGTTAGGTGGCTATAGTTGTTTCTGGGAACATTATCTTCATTGGTTGGGAAGGGCTATCTGTATTTCATTTGACTTAAGAGCAGTCATCAGTTTTACTATCCGAGAGCGCATCAGAATTTTTATAGTGGTCCAGGGTACGGTGAGTTAATGTGATAGGTTTTCTAGTAGAGTGACAGTTGGAAATACTCTTAGTGGGTGGGGGTGTGTGTGCATGTTCATGCCTGTGCCTGAGTGTGTTTCTGTTTGCCGCTAGTTCCCATAATGTCAGGTCTTGAACTGCTGCCATTAACACTAGGGAAAATCTTCTATGACTGTATTTTTCCTTTTTAACATTTGTAATAGTGTGAAATACTTAATCTAAATATCTTGTGGAATAGATAAGACACCAAAGCACAGAGAAATTTAAGTTATTTACTTAAAAGAGACATAGCTGTTAAGTCTCACATAAGAGTATAGAACTTTGGCCTCCTAATCTGAGCTACTTTCTGTATTATAATTTTTTTTTTTTTTTTTTTTTTTTTTGTTTTTTTTTTTTTTTTTTTTTTTTTTTTTTTTTTTTTTTTTTTTTTTTTTTTGAGATGTGGTTTCACTCTTGTAACCCAGGGAAGTGCAGTGGCACGACCTCAACTCACTGCAAC
>NW_016107655.1:635972-658989 GCF_001604975.1 Cebus imitator
GTCTCGATCTCTTGACCTCGTGATCCACCCGCCTTTGCCTCCCAAAGTGCTGGGATTACAGGCTTGAGCCACCGCGCCCAGCCAGAAGTCTTTTTAGGAAGATTCTTGCATATGAAGCAGTGTTGTCTGTAACATTATGACAAAACTGGCTTCAGGCATGTTTGGGCTTTTTCTGAATATGTTTTGATCAATTCTCAATTGATTTTCTGCATTGAATGTTGTAGAAAAGTAATGTGAATTCTTTTTAAATCTGTTGTGGGTCTGGTAGATGAGCTTACTGACTCCCATGGGTTTTTATTTTATAACTTACATAAGGAGCTATAACCTAAGGATATGAAATAAAAAACCTAAAATGAATAATGATGCAGGTTTTTTATAACTCAATAAAACATTTTAATTCTTTTTCAGCTACTGCTGACCTTTGACCCTATCCTTGTTGAGAAGGTTGCTATTTTGTTATACCATATCATGCAAGATAACCCACAGTTACCCCGCCTTTATCTGAGTGGAGTATTTTTCTTTATCATGATGTACACCGGTTCCAATGTACTTCCTGTTGCTCGGTAAGAACTTTAAGGGTAATCTACTTAAAAGTATTATTTGAGTTGTACATGGACTGATTTAATGAAGTTTTTGTGAGTACATCACTGCTTTCATTAAAATTTTTACTATAAAAGCTCTTTAAGTACATGTCTAAAGACTTGGAAAGTAGAATGGGGGAATATTACTCAGAATTACACCACTATACCCCATCTAGCCTAAGAATATATTATTTAGTATTTAAGTATGTATTTAATACAACTGTATTCATATAGTACATGTAGTTTTACATTTTGCTTTTTCTTAAAATTTAATAATTTTATATTGTCAGAAGCTTTAATAAGACTACATTTTAAAAATCTAGTTTATTTAAAGTCTTGCTTTAATCAGAAATTAAATAATTTGGGAATGTGGGTTTATGTGAGTTGCCATTTGTGACTTTTATTTAGCTATAAAAAATCTAGCCTTTAGAAAATTGTTACAAAAACTAAATCAATTTCTATATCTGATAATTAATTTTTCTTTCTAGATTTTTGAAATACACGCATACCAAACAGGCTTTCAAGTCAGAAGAGGTAAGCCAGATTACTCTGAATACTTAACCTTGGGTAAGCTGTTTTGGCACTGTAAAGTTTCCTGAGCTGTATGTGTTTACTATATCACAAGTGATTGAGGGCAGGTATTGTTTTATTCCGTTCTTACATTGTTTGTGATACCTTGCGCATACAAAGTCTAAGCTACTATTTTTAAAGTCCATTAGACATAATATTGAAATTGCAACTCCAAATTATAGCCTGACACCTCCGTGAATATAAGTTTTTCTCTTTGTATAAGATTTAGATTGGTGATTTTCACAAATAATTCATTATATACCTGAGTCTTGCATCATCAGCTAAGATTCAGGAAGACTTCAGCCTTTTAAGATTCCAAGGTGGCAGAAGTGCTAGGTTTCTTTTTTGAAGCTGCTTAATTTTTCACATGCTCTCAAGTGTTCTTGTCATTTTACTGAGGAGTTAAGCTGGGAATTAAAAAATAGGAGACTTATTTAGGTAGTTTTGACAACCTAAACTTAATGCCTACATTTTCCAAAGAGATACTGATTGTGAAAAGAAAGGAAACTGCGGGTGTTTTGAAATATGTTCAGCTTTTCATGGAGCATTGACTTTTTGGGGGGATCATATTGAGCAGAATAATAAACAAAAGCAGACCACCATTTAGAAGACTAACAAAGGAATGTTGCACCACCTTGACAGACACTAAACTGTATGTTTTATAGAGCAGCCAATGAAGTCCTAGAAAGTGACCCATTTGTCTAAAGATGCCTATGGCAGCATAATCTCCCCAGGTTTATACAAATAGAAAATGAGAATATAAACAAGTTTAAAAAGTCTCCAGTGATAGTATCTTAATATAGTATTAGACATTTGGGCATTCTTTTCTACTTTATATCTGTGCAGTTATACATAACGTAATTTTTTCCAAACTTTATATTAAAAATGATATTTCAGCTAACAGTATTTTGAATAATTATAGCAGAACAGTGTTTATAGCACAAGTCTAGATGTAGGAATTACCAAATGATAGTATTCAAGAATGTAACTAGGAATTCTTTACCCCAAAGTTTAACAGATAGTGAGTTTGTTACTCTTATTAGTCGAAAGCCTGAAAATGTTCATCTTCTAATTTGTCTTTGCACCATGTGATAAAACCGTATTTTGGGTTTTTTCCCTTGTCTCTTTGTTTTATCTTAGACAAGTAAAATGTCTTAAAGTTGCCTAGAAGGAAATAAGGAAAGCATATATTTGTATAAATCCTAGCCCTTGGGATTTTATTTTCATTGAGTAAATAAATGAGTTTAAAATTGAGTATGGTCATTATCCTGACCCCATTTGGCCTGCCAGAGGAATAAGGACTTCTCAAAACAGTTAATTATAATTACTTTTAAGTAGAAATTCTCCATCTAAATCCTAGCTGCATTTCATGAGGAGAGGCTCTTAATGATCTTCTGAATTTATTTTTGAAAACAGAAGCAAGTATAAGTAGGACCTTTCAACAATATAATGCAGTATAACTGATGTAAATCTTCCTGGCATATTCCTTCTGTTGTCCATTACTGTTACACATGGTCAAAGGCCAGTTGTCCTAAATAATAATGGCAGCTTCTGACATTTAACACTGAGACTACTGCAGGGCCAGAGGCTGTTGGTTCTGCCTTAGAGCTAATGCCAAGCCAGTTTGTACTAGACACCATCCACTTCACATTTTGCTGTTTCCATCAACATGCCTGAAGCATAAAAGCAATTTGTTCCAGTTGTGTCCTTTTCTTAAAAATGTTCTCTAACCATAAATCATTTATTAGAAAATTGAAAGATAACTTTAGTGTTTTTGACTACCTTTTGTTTTGTCTTGTTTTGAAGACAAAAGGACAAGATATTTTTCAGAGAAGTATACTTGGGCACATTCTACCTGAAGCAATGGTTTGTTACTTAGAAAATTATGAACCTGAAAAGTTTTCTGAGATTTTTCTAGGAGAATTTGATACCCCAGAAGCAATCTGGAGCAGTGAAATGAGGTAAATAACCAGTTGATTGATTGATTTGTATTTTATAATTAAGTCTTTGCTGCTTGCCATCTGGTTTGACTTCTGTTAAAAGAAATGTTTTCACTAGTTGTATAATCTAAGATGACAGTAATCATTGGTGCCAAATCAAATGATAAATTTTCATAAGGCCTTAAGATTTTCTCTATTCTAAAAAGATATGACAACATTGCTGTTACCTTAATAGAGCTTTATATATTGGTAGTAACTACCAACCACTGGTAAGTCTATAATCAGTATATAGAACTAGTAAGATTTTAGGTCATGAACCAATAATATATATATGAGGAATTAGGATAAAATGAAGGAAGTAGTACTATACTTCACTAAGTAAAAACTATGCCCACATAATTTGGGTCAATGGATCAGACCAGAGATACCAAAATTTTTCTAGAATGTGGGCTCCCTTACCAACATCTTTTGTCCTTAATCTGGAGGTTAACGTTCCTAAAATATGTCTTTTTGCAGGGAAATGCCATAGGAGAAACCTGTGGAAACACAAAAAGGAACGGTTCAGAAACAGATGACAATGCTCAGCCAGTTTCTGTTCAGAAAAGACTTGACACTTAGTTCCAGTGTCAAGGCTGTCTCTCTTTGGAGAATCCCTGAGTTCTCTTAGCTAGATGGCATTAGATCTTCTATGTCAATTACTGTTCCTTATCAGACTGACTTCACACTCTCCGTGCCACCTGCTTGTTATTTGACTTCTTCACCTATGGGCTTGGCATATATTAGCCACCAATTTGAATATATTCTGTATGGCAGTCATATTTTTCATTGGGGAAAAAAATATATAAGAATATTAATAAATTAGCACCACAGTTCTTCTGTGTAATGTTTTTTCCCTGAGATTGGCTAATATAAGACCCCATCTAAAAGATGTATTGCTCTATGTGCTGATAAGTTTCTGCTTAGCTGAGGCCAGATCCTAGACTACAGTAAGTTAATTGAAATAAATACCATCTAGTGAGCTTCTTTGGATAATAGCATCCTTGAGTTTCCTAGCTACACCCTCACACATTCAGATGCTGTACCTTTTTTGCCCTTCTAATGGCTGAATTTTTAATAGGAAGGACTGGGAATATCAGCCCTTTTGTCTGTGATCTTCTTTACAGTTAAGTATGATAAGTTTTTTTCCATTTTTATACGGTAAAATGCCCTGAATAACATATTTAAGACCTTTCATTATAGGACAGTAATTGAGTTATTCTGTAGATGATTCATGTAATTATCTTGCATGGTTACCTATCTTAACCTCTTTAAAATGATACCTTCATAAAGCTTGAATGGAGGTTTTTATGATTGTAGGCGCCTCATGATAGAGAAGATTGCTGCCCATCTTGCTGATTTCACACCTCGTCTTCAGAGTAACACAAGAGCACTTTATCAGTATTGTCCCATTCCTGTAATCAACTATCCACAACTAGAAAATGAACTATTTTGTAATATTTATTACCTCAAACAACTGTGTGATACACTCCGGTTTCCAGATTGGCCAATTAAAGACCCGGTAAGTCAGCAGTTTAATTTGTGCCGCCTTAAGCCATAAAAATAGCATCTAATCACTTCTGGGTATTTTGTCCTCCTGCAGAAAGAAGGATAATAGCTTCCTTAAGTATTCCTTCTTAAGCGCTAAGCACTGTGCAACTCTGAGCATAGTTCATTATATTTGGGTAAATCTCAAGCTGAAAGGTAATTTTTTAAGGCGGTATTAAGGATATTGCAATCTTGATCTTTTGTGACAAAGAGGAAACAAACTTCATGCAGATAATATAATTATATGTACATAGTATTATATACTATAATAGCTTGGTGGAAGCTTGTCTTTATAACAGGTTGATTAAACTCACAGATGTTGGAGTTAGCCAGTCTGGGATTAAGTTTCAGCAGGGCCATTAATATTTAATAACTGTATTTAATATGCAGTACATTGCTTAATTTTTCTAAATCTCAGTTCTCATCTCTAAAATATTGGTAATAATAGCAGCTATCTCTGGTGGTATTTGTGTAGCTTACTAAGTATTTACATAAGCATAATTCCTGGCACACATACGAGGCAATGAATGTGACCTGCTCAATTGGAAAGCAGTGTCTGCCTGATCACAGTGCCCTTGGTACCCTTCTAACCTGAGTCTTTGGATATCTGTGGGCACCTGTGCCCGTGTTGTTCTGTCATCATGGTGGAACTTATACCGTTATCATTACCATCTAAAAATTTCAGAATAATTGCCATTTGTACCACAAGTCACTGCTTCTTTACAGTGCAGTGACCAAAGAAAACTCGGGTACTTATTCAGGATTCAACGTGAGATACTAGATATGGGCTTTCTAGTCAGACCTAGGTTTTAATCCACCCCCACCACTTACTAACTGGGAAATACACAGCTGGCTCTCAGAATCTCGGTGCTTTCACTTATTGGTGAAATTATAGACAAGAATTAAATTTGATAGTGTATAAAGTACCTAGCTCCTTGGCATGTAGGCAGGCAATAAATATTAGAACTTTTTTTTTTTTTTTCCACCATTTGCTAACCAGACTCCCTTGTGTTCTGTATCCTTTACATTTGTTTGAATGCTAGCATACCCATAATTACGTTAGATCACCTTGAGAAACATACTACAATATACTACTTGCTTTCTTACCACAGCGTATCATCTAATTTTGACGTCTTCCATAGTTTCTGGACGCTTTAAAAATTAAAGGTACATACACAAATAGGCAGAGAATTAAAACAATTTTTTAAATAGAGGAATATTGCCTTATAACAAATACCTTGCTCTGCCCAACTACATAGCAATGTTCAGGTGATTTTGTTTATTTGTATTTCAGAAAGCTGTTAACTGGACAGCTAAAAGTATCCATTTAAATACAGCACAATAATTCTATAACTTAAAAATTATACTCTGAAATAATTTTACTTTGATGTAAATTTTAATCTTTTATCTTTAAGGTTAAGCTTCTAAAAGATACCCTTGATGCCTGGAAGAAAGAAGTAGAAAAGAAGCCACCTATGATGTCAATAGATGATGCTTATGAAGTGCTTAATCTGCCTCAAGGACAGGGACCGTGAGTTGTTTTCAGTACAATAGCAAATGTCTGCCCCACCTTAAAGTATTGGTATCAAAGACTAAGTTATGTTTAAGTCAACCATTTTAAAATCTTTTGCCTATATTTTGATGTATACACCTTGGGAATAACCATATGGAAGTATATCTGTGTGACTTTCATTTATTGCAGACTTAATAGGCAAATTGTGTCCTCCTCTTGCTGGTACATTCATTTCTCTCTTAATTGGAAAAATGTATGCAGAGTACCTGGCACAGAATCTGATGTGTGGTAGTCATTCACATATTCATTTTTCCCCTTCCTTTTGTAAGTTGTGTTATGCATGAGGAAGAGATTTGATGGCAATATGCCTAGGACACCAAATGACAGATCATGAAAGAATGCAGATTTATCTTACTATCAGTGAAGTTTTATAGTAGACCAGGTATGTTATAGAAAAATGATGTGAAAGACTTAAGTATAGACTAAAACTGTATATTTTTGGCAAGACTGATATAACTTAGAATTATAGAATTTGAAATTGGCATTTTGGACATTTTGACAAATTTATTGAATTTTTAAAAAAATATTTTATAATTCTTCCTACTCAAATACAATTTTATAATTTAAAGTAAATGATAACCTTACATAGGGAACTTTTAGATTTTGTCTTTCACCTGTAAAGATAACATGAAAAAAAATCATCTTAATTCTTCCTGGGTTTAATTTGAAGCCTAATATATAATCATATACAATTCTTTATCTAAGTAAGATTCTTAAAATACTATTTTAGATGATTTTGTAAATACTTTTTCTTGTGCCTTACTATATTCATAAAACAATTTTCCTGTTTAACAGGCACGATGAGAGCAAGATTAGGAAAGCTTACTTCAGACTTGCACAAAAGTACCACCCTGATAAGAATCCAGAAGGGAGGGTATGTACTGCTGTTGGAATTAGGGCATTGGGTTAATTTCCTCTTGCTCTTATTATTATTTAGTGGGAGAAAATATATTACCCCTGTCCCAAGTGCACTGTGGACAGGCAGTCACTGCTTTACAATTGAGCATTCTTTATAATTTCTCCATGGATGGTTCTCCCTCAGTTTACCAGAAGAGTGGCCTTTGTGACTAGTAACTTACCAGTTTTAGTGTTTCTCCTTATCTATGTCTGCTTGAGAGTTAACTCTAATGGGCAATCATAAGAATAATTGAAAATTAGGAATGCAGGTGAACTTAGTTCATTTGTAGGTTGTAGGTGATACCATTGCTATTCAGATTGCTTTTGGCAATTTATGTAATTTTTTCTTAAGACATCCAATTTCGTATCACTCTACCTGAAGAAATAGAAAATTCGGTTCAGATTCTAAATCATCATTCCCTGATGCTGCCTCATCCATTGAAGTTTCATAAAAGATGAAATCACGTAAGAACCACCAAAACCAGAACTGATAGTCTATTGCTAGGAACTTGGAATAATTTCCACTGATTAGAAGGTCAGTGGTTTTTACTGGAAACAGAACAGAGGCAGTATTCCTGAATGAGAAGTCGTGACATTGAAAAGATCTGACTTTTATATGTTTAAGGTATTTTTCATCAAAACCCCAAGTGGTTTTTTGAGAGTCTCATATTAATTCAGATTCATCTAGGAGAAAATACAAGAAAGGAAGAAATTTTGAAATCACTTTTAAATTGCTAGACTTAAACAGATATTAAAACACTTCATAAAGCTACGTAGTAAAACAATGTGATACTGACAACATAGAGATTCACTGAACATAAAATGTAACAGTTTAAAAGCATAGTATTAGGAGACAGACCTGGCTGTACCTCTCCCCACTGCCACGAATTGAGCTTGTGTTCTTAAGCAAGTTACTCTCTCTAAGTTACAGTATCCTCATGTAAAAAATGAGGATAATGCTGCACACTTTACAGGGCTGTTTGAGGATTAAATGAGATAATGACATTTAGCACAGTGTCTAATAAACAGCTCATAATTTTTGTTATGTAGACGCAAACCGTCTCTAGTATATATGTGTTTAACATGATATATTTAAGGATACATTTAATATTTTTATTTGAAGAATTTTTCAGTAAATGATATTGAGGTCAGTAAACAACTATTTGAAAAAGTTTCACTTTGACAGTATACCAGCTACTTTACAGTTGAAATGAATTAATATAAAAAAAATTAAAAAATAACTAAAGTTACTGATAAAATATAAAACAACTATGTCTTAAGTTGAATTTTGTGATTTTCCAAATTAAGATGAAATTATCTTTGGTTGCATACAGGACATGTTTGAAAAAGTAAATAAAGCATATGAATTTTTATGTACCAAATCAGCAAAAATAGTGGATGGACCAGATCCGGAGAATATAATTTTAATTCTAAAAACACAGAGCATCCTCTTCAACCGTCATAAAGAAGGTAAGATGTCTGTTCTCAGATTTTAATTTGCCCTGCAGCTAATCCAGTACCATACTACCTGTTTCTACAGCATATTTTAATAGATTTAGAATTATTGTTGCAAAAGACTCTTGGAATTACATTTTAACTACATAAAGGAAAATGTAGTTTTCTAAAGAAAGGCCTCAAATATTTTATATCTTCCCCTTTATACCTGTGTTTTTCAGTATTTTGCATTTCTAACAAGGTTTCATTATTCCTTCCTGAATGACATCTTCATTCTGTGGAGTTAATTGGTTAGTTTTTGTGTTTAGCCATTTAGCAGCAAACATGTTAAATGAGATCTAGAGTGGAATCTGGAATTTAAAGATCATTTCATGTTTTTCTTAAATGACATATGACAGCCTCTAAAGGTTAAAAACACCAAGAACATTCAGGTTTTTTAAAAGCAGTAGAAACTTTTCTATTTCCTATTGTAGCTCTTAGGACCCTCTTGTCCTGTGGGACAGTTTGAAGAACACAGGTATAGATGAATTGCAGAGCCGTTCGTGGCAGCCCTAACAGTAGCAGTCCAGAAAGCCAGGAGTATGTTAATGTTTGAGGCTTTGTTGGGGACGAGGGGTTGGGTTCAGCATAGCAGATGTCTGTTGGTTTGGGAACTGAACTTGACTTAAAGCACGAAGTGGGAGAGCCATTTGGTCTGGAATCTTGAGAGAGAAGGAAGAGGGCTGTGGGAATTTGAGATAAGCATGAAGAGTGTTCGGTAACTAAAGGTGACATGGGGTTGCAGTTGTAGTATTGGAGGGGACATCCTGAGGATCTAGCAGTTGGATTATTGAAGAGAATAGTGATCAGTTGATTACATATGAATTTAACAGAATACATTTAAGCTCTGTGGCATTTACTACTAATCAAAATGAGTTTAGAAACCTTTTTCAAAACCCTTGGTTGTTTTTTAATGCTGATAACTAAATTATTAACCATGTGTTACAATTATGGCCCATAATGGTTTCTCTGTTATCAAGGTCATCTTTAACTTTTCCCAAAGAGGGTATATACCCAAGAAGTTCTGAGGTAGGAGGTCCTGATCTGACAGGACTTGGCTATTCACTGTTCTTTCTTACCATGTATGTGTCACTTTTTTTCTCTTTCTAAGAAAAATTAGGACCTGTTCCAAGGGACCTTTTTTTAAAAAGCAGTTTAGAAATGAGTTTTAAGGCAGATTATTGATCAGCCTTAAAAATCGAAAATATTTATGCTGATTTCAGTTGAAATTACAGAGATACTTTTAAAGTCACAGGCAATTAATTTGCATATCTTTGCCTACTAGGATAGATTAAAAAGAGAAGATGGAAAGAACAGAGTAATTAGGCATGTGTGTATACTAGTTTTCACTTTTAAATGTACTTATTAAAACATGGAATGAACGAAATGTAGTTTAAAAATTAAATTAACTTTGTCTTGTACTTTTAGTAAGAAATTGTATTCAGTATTTTCAAAGTTTATTTTAAGACAGCTGGAAAGACAGAAAAGGGCACCTGTTATCCAGAAAACTTATTTAAAGTATTTACCATCATTTAAATAAAATGTATTCTCAGTCTCTTTTTTTTATAAAGATGTGTGTATAATTGATATTAGTAGAATTTCTGGTGCATTTGCTTTACCTTGCGGTCTATGAAGAGGTGAAAAGTTACAAAGATCGCTTGGACAGCATAGAAAGTAGGTATTCTGCAAAGGATCAAAACAACTACACACCAAGTTCAATTAATTTACTAGAAAATGTTATTTTTCTAGTGAAAACATTTTAGAAAAACCAACCAAGTTTACTAGAAAGGAAAGATCCAAGGGACTTTATAGTAGTTTTAATTTCTTTTTTATAAACTGGAATTAGACATTTAAGATGTTAAGATAAAATTTTTTAAGGCAGTATAATTGAACATGGCATCAAAATTGAAACTACAACAGGATCAATTTTGTTTTGTTTTTCTAAAACTAACCATTGGTTATTTCAGATTTACAGCCTTATAAATATGCAGGATACCCCATGCTTATCAGGACTATAACAATGGAAACTTCAGATGATCTCCTTTTCTCAAAAGAATCACCATTGTTGCCTGCGGCTACAGAACTCGCTTTCCATACCGTCAACTGTTCAGCCCTCAATGCCGAAGAGCTCAGAAGAGAGAATGGACTAGAGGTAATACGAAGTGACCTTTGTGCTTTTTAAGCCAGTTAACACACATTTTACGACTCTTGGCAGTGAAGAATTTAGCAAGTTCAAATGCAGATGATTTCTTTAATTTATTCCAGCAGATAACACAATATTCTCTATATTCTTATACCAAATTAAAGGTAGAAATGGAGCTTTATTTCATAATGTGAGTTGGAAAGTATTGAGTTCAAAACTGGTAATGATAATACTGGCTTACAAAGTAGCTTATTAGAAATGCTTAAAAAGAAACTGTTAGGAGTCCTTTGTTTACTATTAAACAAGTGTTGATCAAACATTTATGCATCAAATATTTAACAGTGTAAAAGTTATTTATATTACTGCTAGGAAAGGCCTTTCACAAGGTGGCTCACGCCTGTAATCCCAACACTTTGGGAGGCCAAGGAAGGTGGATCACCTGAGGTCAGGAGTTTAAGACCAGCCTGGCCAACCTGGTGAAACCCCACCTCTACTAAAATAATAAAAATTAGCTGGGTATGGTGGCGGGTGCCTGTAATCTCAGCTACTTGGGAAGCTGAGGCAGGAGAATTGCTTGAACCTGGGAGATGGAGGTTGCAGTGATCCACGATGGCACCACTGTACTCCAGCCTGGATGAAAAAGTGAGACTCTCTCAAAAAAAAAAAGAAAAGGCCCTTCATCAGACTTGAAGTCGGAATGGAGAGTTAATAGCTGACTTCTTCCTCTGCAGGTGTTACAAGAGGCATTTAGTCGCTGTGTGGCTGTCTTGACTCGTTCTAGTAAACCAAGTGACATGTCAGTACAGGTGAGGCTAAAACCTATGGGTCCAAGAAAATTGCACTAGATCATTGGTTCAGACTTCAAAATATGTGAGAATCAACTGGAGGGCTCATTAAACTGTGTGTTGCTGAGCTCCACTCTACCCCAAGTTTCTTACTTAGTGGGTCTGGGGCAGTGGCCTGAGAGCATGTTTTTATAACAAGTTTCCAAGAGTCATTGATGCTGCTCGTCTGTGTATCACACTTTAAGAAACACTGCATTAAACCACTTGTGATCTGTTGGCTTAAGTTTTTTATCCTAGAGAATAGTTACTGAACCCATATGTTTCTGTCACCCAGCTTTATGCTATTCTTGTTTCACATACCTTCCATCTCTCATTCTGCTATCCCTAGTATTTTAATTGGCTTAACGTTTAAGGTTATAAGATAGGAAATTCACCAGGAGTTCATTAAGAGCTTTGTAGAACATGTCTTTTTATTTGGCCTTTTGCTTATGCTAGCAAAATTCAGAATATAAAACAATTGAGTACCAGCTGTTGAGTTCCATCTTCTATTTTGAAGTGCACTGTGTAAATAGAATTGTGATATTCTGCTGTGTTAATAAACTATACAAAAATAACTCGGCCGGGCACGGTGGCTCAAGCCTGTAATCCCAGCACTTTGGGAGGCCAAGGCGGGTGGATCACGAGGTCAAGAGATCGAGACCATCCTGGTCAACACGGTGAAACCCCGTCTCTACTANGAGGCCAAGGCGGGTGGATCACGAGGTCAAGAGATCGAGACCATCCTGGTCAACACGGTGAAACCCCGTCTCTACTAAAAATACAAAAAAATTAGCTGGGCATGGTGGTGTGTGCCTGTAATCCCAGCTACTCAGGAGGCTGAGGCAGGAGAACTGCCTGAACCCAGGAGGTGGAGGTTGCGGTGAGCCGAGATTGCGCCATTGCACTCCAGCCTGGGTAACATGAGTGAAACTCCGTCTCAAAAAAACAAAACAAAAAAACTTAATCCAGAGGCCAGCAAACTTTTAAAATAAAGGTCCGGGGAGCAAATATATGAGGCTTTCAGGCTTCATAATGTCTATTACATTTTCTTTAGTGATTTTTTTACAGCCCTTTAGAAATCTAAAATCCATTCTTAGCTCCTTGGCAGTACAAAGTCCATGGTCAGTTTTGCCCATGGGTTGTAGTGGCTGTGGTTTGCCAACTATCCCAGCATTTATAGGAAATCTTAATGAGAAAGACTGGGGATATAATAAAAATGTTCTGTTTAATTTTGGAGCATTGTGTATACCATTAAGCATTATTCACAAATCCCTGCATTTCTAATGTCTTAAATAAGGGATGTCCATGTAACTCTACTGGTGTTTTGCTCTGTTGTGTTGTCTGCAGGTGTGTGGACACATAAGTAAATGCTATAGTGTGGCTGCCCAGTTTGAAGAATGCCGAGAGAAGATCACAGAAATGCCTAGTATCATCAGGGATCTCTGTCGGGTACTATATTTTGGCAAGGTAAAGTTAATCTTTAATACTTTCTGGATACAGAGAGAAAACTGTCTTTTTGTCAAATAGCCACTTCCTAATTTATAAGCACATTGTTTTCCCAAAGTTTTTTGTAAGTAAATTATTTTGATCTCTAAAATTGTTTTTCACAGATGCCTTGTTGTAAGTGGAGACTTTGTTTCTAGGTTGGCCTACAAAGAATAAGACTGAAGTGATACATCTAAAGGGAAGTGGGTCACATTTGAACATAAGAATGAGTGGCAGGGAGAAAAGAGAAGCCTGGACTAAATAAGTCTATTAAAAGCAAAGGCCCAGGCCAATGCAGTGGCTCACCCCTGTAATCCCAGCACTTTGGGAGGCCGAGGTGGGCAGATCACCAGCCTGGCCAACATTGCAAAACCCTGTTTACAAAAAATACCAAAATTAGCCGGGTGTGATGATGTGTGTTTATAATCCCAGGTACTCGGGAGGCTGAGGCATGAGAGTTGCTTGAACCTGGGAAGCAGAGGTTGCAATGAGCCTAGATTGTGCCACTGCACTCTAGCCTGGGCAACAGAGTGACTCTGTTTCCAAAAAAAAAAAGATCGGTGGGGGGCATATAAAACCTGAAAACTGGAGAGTTCATGCACTCCTTGGTGGGAAAGGCTTTAGGGATACTATTTCCTTCCAATCCAGAACTGCTGAGGAAGGCTGACAGTGGGTAGATGTGATAAATGACTGACTGGGAGGGAGAGAGAGACATCTTAGGTAACTGGGCAGAGTGAGAGTTGTCTTGAATAAAACAGGATTGAGATGCTAAGTACTTGGTAAATACTTCGTTACTAAAGCATCAAGAAGTAAAGGAACTGATGAAAATATCTCCTCACCTATACCTACTGGATGTGTACAGCATTTGATTACAGAATAGAAACTCTGATATAAATAAATTCTTAAAACTGCACAAAAGATATCGTTGGTATGTTTAAGATTGTGGCATGTAAGTTGCTGTTGATGCCATGTCACTATTTTTAAAAATTAAAAATACAAGAAATGAAACAGGAAACTATTCCCAAGTCTTCTGACACTAGCCTTCAAGGTAGTTATTCTGGTATCTGATCATGAGGTCACTTTTTATTTTAGGCTTTAAAGGATATAGGATTCAGATTTAAATTAGATTCGAAAACAGAAGAAGAGGTAAATAGCTTACAAATAAGGTGGTTAGCTTGACATACATGTATAACTAGCTCCTCTTAGAAGCTTTTTTTTTTTTTTAACTGTATAACAACTAATTCTCTCATTCTTCTCTCAGAGTATTCCCCGGGTAGCTGCTCTTGGAGTAGAATGTGTCAGTTCTTTTGCTGTGGATTTCTGGCTACAGACACACCTATTTCAGGCTGGAATTTTGTGGTATCTTCTTGGTTTCCTGTTTAATTATGACTATACCCTAGAAGAGAGTGGCATTCAGAAAAGTGAAGAAACAAACCAACAGGTAACTTTATTGTTGCTTTAATACTGAATTTGAACCCAAACCATAGATTGGTGCTAAAGTAATGCAAAGGAAAGCTGCAGCTATCCAGAGTCCCCAGAAATAAACTGTTTTTCAGGAAAATTAGGTTTATTGTTCTTTAAGCCCCAAAACTTTTAGTCTTAACTGCTTATGCTTAAAGGATTCAAAGCAAGGGAGTTTGCAATAGCATATACTGGACATAATTAAATACTTTGTTAATTACTCAGAGTCAGCTTTATGATTGCAAAATTATGGTTGTGTAACACAGGATAACATAATGTTACCATCAGGCAATTGAAGCTAGCTCCCCTAAACACTTGAGTACTTGTCTGATTTTTATAGATTTTTTGGGGGGTTCTCTCATTTATGTGCTCTCATTTATTGCTCATATTATAAATGTGTGCTTCTAGCAGGCAGGGCTGCCTACCTATCTCTGCCTTCCCACATTACCATCAAATGTGCTGCTTCCACACTACATTGGGTATAAATTAGTACATAGATTCTCATGGTCCTTCTTATAAAAAAGCAAGCCCTAACATAAACTTTCTGATATCAGTGTTAGGTACTTTTGTGCCCCTCTTTTGGTTGGCTTTTTCCTTCTTAAATATGTTCCATATAGTTTGATTCCGTAGTTATAATATTACCTATGTAAGATAACAGATTCTACTTTAATGACTTAATTTTTTTTATAACAGGAGGTATCCAACAGCCTTGCCAAACTGAGTGTCCATGCTCTGAGTCGCCTTGGAGGGTATTTGGCTGAAGAACAAGCAACTCCAGAAAATCCAACCATAAGGAAAAGTTTAGCTGGCATGCTGACACCCTATGTTGCTAGAAAACTTGCTGTGGCTAGTGTGACTGAGGTATGTGCTTCAGAGGTAGCCTTGGTTTTAATAAATAGTGCAAGATGCTTTAAGCAGTAAAGTAATACTATAATATTGATATAGGAAACCTAAAAATTAAGAATGTTTACATGCTTGTTCTCTCAATCAAGAAATTCACTTTATAATGGATTGATGCTAATGATGTCAGTTCTGGTTTTAATAAATAGTGCAAGATCCTTTAAGCAGTAAAGTAATACTATAATATTGATATAGGAAACCTAAAAATTAAGAATGTTTACATGCTTGTTCTCTCAATCAAGAAATTCACTTTATGCTGGATTGATGCTAATGATGTCAGTTCTACAAGTCCAGTTTTTGCAAGGGCACATTAACTTTCTCAGCTGTGGAGCTCATCACAAGTCTTACCAACCTTGAGTCACAAAGGGACAGGACAAGAGAGTGAAGTTGGTGTTTCACAATGGCAGACTACTGGGAGACATGAGACCCAGAGTCTATTTCAAGCTGTTTATTGGAAGCCATAGCTTATTCAGACGCAGATTTAGAATCCTGAAAGTAAATATATACACATATACACGTATACATATCTATGTACATACATAGATGCATTACAAAAATCATATAGATCTCTTGACCTCTTTTAACTTCTTTTGCAAGGATTGTAGAGAAACAATCTTAAGAATGTAACATTAAAGAATTAGATAAACTATAGAAATCCATTAAATACATTACTATTATCCTTTAATTGTAAAAAGAGTACTGAAAGACACTAAAAGATTTTCAATGAAAACACTAGATGCTATTTTTGGTATAACAAAATGAATGAATTGATTGATTTGTACCAATATATTAACTAATTATTCCTGAATGGCAGAATTACAGTCTATTTTTCTTCTGTTTTCTCTAATGATGAACTGTTACTTTTGTAGGTGAAAAACTCCTCACATTTCCAAAATATAACTTAAACAGCTTATTTGTTTTTAATCCAATCTGATTGAGTCCAGTTTTCATTCCCCAGTGTGTGAAAGGCAATAGCTCTAGATGCCACTGTTGTTTGTTTTTACTTTTTTTAATCTTGTTTTGTTTTTGTTTTTGTTTTTCATTTTTTTACTATTTTTCCTAAACACTAGACTACCAGGGACCACTCTTGATCTTATTTTCCTGGACTTTGTGCTCATGAATGTGATACATTTTGCTGAGTAAAAGCATTCTCTCCAGAAATGCCAACAAAAGATTAACTTCTATAGCCACTCCCACTGAAAAATTTTATAGCATTTCAAAATTAATTGTTGGCATGAGCTCCATCGTGATTTAAGAAAATGCTTTTTTTTAAACTACCAGGTCTCAAAGTTTTGGGATTTTCCTTTTACTTAACTAGAAGTTAACTTTTTGAAAACAAGGCTTGTATGTCTTTGTATAAGATGGAGGTCATATTTCTGTTTTCCTATTAGCAGTAGACCTCTGTAAAAGTAAAAGATGTTTATTCAGACATTCAAGGAATTGTGAAATGTCTGTTTACATTTATAATTGAGGAGAGCTCAGCAATAGGAAAGCACATCAGATGCCTAAGCAGTCGTAATCTATGCCTGCAGAGCTAATGCACAGCCTTCAATATCTGGGTGTGGTCAAGAAAATCTGACTTTCTCCCCATAAATTTTATTTCCCTTCATACAGGTATGCTTCTTAAAGACTTAGGTTTTCTTTTCAAACACGTGTGTAAAGCTATTATGTTGTGATTCATTTCAAGCTTATACTCACAGTGTGTTTATTAAATACTTTAACATAACAATACTGAATTTCACCATGGCACACAGATTTTGAGAATGTTGAAGTCAGACTCAATTTCAAATCCCAGTTTCACCAGTTACCAGTTGTAAGACCTGGGGACAAATAATTTTAATGAATTGCAGCCTTGGTTTTTCGTAGCCACAAAATGGATCATATCAACAAACTTGTTAGAATTATTGAGATACTTATTGAAATCCATTATATTATAGCTAACTATTATAGTGTTTGGCATATAATAGACATTTTTAATAAGTGATAATGTCAGTTTCTTTCACTAAATGTTATAAAACAGTAATATTGTCTTCTAGATTTTGAAGATGCTTAACAGCAATACAGAAAGTCCCTACTTAATATGGAACAATTCTACAAGAGCAGAATTACTTGAATTTCTTGAATCCCAACAAGAAAACATGATTAAAAAAGTATGTTATTGTTTTATAAATTTATTGGGTAATTTATTCTGATGGAAGCTCTGGAAATAGAACAGTATTGATTAGAACAGAAATTCACTATTTCAGGCCAGGTGCAGTGGCTCACACCTGTAATCCTTGCACTTTGGGAGGCTGAGGTGAGTGGATCACCTGAGGTCAGGAGTTGGAGATCAGGCTGGCCAACCTGGTGAAACTCTGTCTCTACTAAAAATAGAAAAATTAGCCGGGTGTGGTGGTGCATGCCTGTAATCGCAGCTACTCAGGAGGCTGAGGCAGGAGAATTGCTTGAACCTGGGAGGTGGAGGTTGCAGTGAGCCGAGATCGCACCATTGCACTCCAGCCTGGGCAACAGAGTGAGACTCTGTCTCTAAATAATCAGGCCACTGTACTACAGCTTGGGGGACAAGAGCAAGACTCTGTCTCCAAAAAAAAGGGCAAGCCTCTGTTTCTCTGTTTAGCGTCAATCAGTTTGGCTTTCTGCCGCCTAATATTTGGCCCATTTAAGAAGACCATTGTGTTGTATGTAGTTACGCATAAGGATTTTTTTATTGTTGTTACCATTTATTTGCAGCTGTCTTCTATTTTAACCAGTTTTTGAACCCAGAAAACTTATTTTAGTCCATGTCAGCCTCTTTTCCCTAGTAAGTGAAAATTGCTTTCCATTATCAAAACTGAACATTTTTTCTACCCTACCACTTTCTAGTGGAGAAGCTATTACTAAGCCATGAAAAACACAAAAGCAGTAGGATTGGCAATAAGAAGAACACTTGGATAATCTATACACTAGATGGTTGAGTCTCGATGATTTTGAAGATAATTTTGTTTGTGGCTTTGGAAATTAGAGTAACTATTACTGTAATATGTCAGTTTTTTAGAGTTTTTGAGTTCATTCCATTTTAGTCACCTGGACCTCTTTATAAGATAAAATTTTTGAGAATTACAGAGCTAGGGAGAAAAGATCTCACATTTCTTTACATTTTTTTTTTTTGAGACGGAGTTTCACTCTTGTTGCCCAGACTGGAGTGCAATGGCACGATCTCAGCTCCTCACAACCTCCGCCTCCCAGGTTCAAGCGATTCTCCTGCCTCGGCTGCCCAAGTAGCTGGGATTACGGGCATGTGCCACCATGCCCAGCTAATTTTGTGTTCTTAGTAGAGACAGGGTTTCTCCATGTTGTCAGGCTGGTCTCGAACTTCTGACCTCAGGTGATCCGCCTGCCTCAGCCTCCCAAAGCGATGGGATTACAGGCATGAGCCACCACACTCAGCCTTCTATGCATTATCTTTTACCAGAATTGACACAAGAACATCTTCTCTTTGTTTAGCATTTTATAATTTATTGTACACTTTCATATGTTATGTTAGTCCAACCTAAACTCCTTTAGGTTTCAGTCTTAATCTTCATTAGGACTGTTTTTCTCCCATTCCTCTTTTCTTTTTCTTTTTCCTTAAATGAAAACTTCTTTGTTTTTCCAACTACATAATTGCCCTTTTTTAAATCAGAGATTGTTTCCCAGCACTTTTGTTAAGTGTATTACTTTTTAAAACCCTGTCCAAATATGCTCATTTCTCAGCTCTGTCATCCTTCGTCTTACTAGGTCTGATATCTGCTGAGTTGAGTGAGAAGAATAAAGTGTCATACTTGCTTCATAAACTCTGCCTCTAAGACCTTTGTTAGCTGACCTCTGTGATCCTTTGAAATTTTAAAATGAGTTAATAATATTTGGAATAAAAAATTATAATGTAATTCCATGCCTATTCCAAAGTCATTTTATTGGTTATTAACATTAACATTGCATTAAGTGCTGTGACATGTATCACACCACATTTTTCCTCTAGAAAATACATAGATCTCTTGAATTATTTGTTAAGTTATTAAAATGAAGATGGATAGATTTACATCTAACAGTCTATTTTCATCTTTTAAAAAGGGTGATTGTGACAAAACTTATGGATCAGAATTTGTCTACAGTGATCATGCCAAAGAACTTATTGTAGGGGAGATTTTTGTTAGGGTGTATAATGAAGTCCCTACTTTCCAACTGGAGGTAAGCTTTCTGCTTTTAATTTTATCTGATACCTTTGATCATTTGTTACTGAAGGTTACTAGTTTATTCACACTGTATAGAGGCAAACTTCATTTTATTGCACTTTCTTTACTATGCTTCTTTTTTAAAAAAAGACAAATTGAAGATTTGTGGCAACCCTGTGCCAAGCAAGCCTGTTGGCACCATTTTTCCAACAGCATGTGTTCACTTCATGTCTTTGTCTCACATTTTGGTAATTCAGTATTTCACACTTTTTCATTATTACATCTGTTATGGTGATCTTTGATCAGTGATGTTGCTATTATTGTCTTACGTAAACAATAATAGCAACATGATGAAGTTCATCAATAGTGAACTTCTTCAGTAATGTATGTGTTCTGGACTGTTCCACCAACCAGCCATTCGTCAGTCTCCCTCTCCTCTGGCCTCCCTATTCCCAGAGTAAACAATATTGGAATTAGGCCAGTTAATAACCCTACAGTGGCCTCTCAGTGTTCAAGTGAAAGGAAGAGTTGCAAGTCTCTCACTTTAAATCAAAAGCTAAAAATGATTAAGCTTGATGAGAAAGGCTTGTCAAAAGCTGATACAGGCCTAAAGCTATGCCTCCTGTGCTACACAGCCAAGTTGTGAGTGCAAAGAAAAGTTCTTGAAGAAAATTAAAAGTGCTTTTCCAGTGAATACATGAATGGTAAGAAACTGAAACAGGCTTATTGCTGATATGTGGAAAGTTTTAATGATTTGGATAAGAGATAAGCCACAACATTATCTTAAGACAAAGGGTAATTGAGAGCAAGGCCATAACTCTTTAACTCTGTGAAGGCTGAAAGAGAGTAAGGAAGCTGCAGAAGAAAAGTTTGAAGCTAAGGGGGTTGGTTCGTGATGTTTAAGGAGAAAAGCTGCCTCCATAACATAAAAGTGCAAAGTGAAGCAGCAAGTACTGATGGAGAGGCTGCAGCAAGTTATCCAGAAACTTGACTAAGATAATTGAAGGTTGCTACACTACAAGGTTCTAATGCCTTCTGTTGGGAGAGGATGCCATCTATCTAGCATTTAGCTACAGAGGAACAATGTCTGGCTTCAAAGCTTCAAAGGACAAGTTGACTGTCTTGGTAGAGGCTAATACAGCTGCTGACTTTTAAGTTGAAGCCAGTGCTCATTTACCCTTCTGAAAATCCTAGGAACTTTAAGAATTATGATTAATATGTTCTCACTTGTAAGTGGGGGCTAAACAGTGGGTACTTATGGACATAACGGTGGCTACAGTAGACACTGGAGACTACTAGAGGGAAGAGGGGGTGGTCAAGTTTGAAAAACTATTGGGTACTATACTCCATAACTGGGTGACAGTCATACCACAAACTTCAGTATCCCAGGTAACAAGTCTGTACATGTACCCCCAAATCTAAAGTAAAAGTTGAAATTATTAAAAATGAAATTAAATCTGCTCTGCCTGTGCTCTATAAATGGAACAACAAAGCCTGGATGACAGCACATCTGCCTGTGATATGTTTTACCAAATATTTTAAGCCCACTGTGGAGACCTGCTCAGAGAAAAAGATTGCTTTCAAAATACTACTGCTCATTAACAATGCGCCTCGTCACCCAAGAACTCTTATGGAGATGTACAAGGAGATTAATGTTTTCATACCTGCTAATACAGCGTCCATTTTTGCAGCCCATGGATCAAGAAATTTCAACTTTTACATCTTGTTATTTTAGAAATACATATCATACATCTGTAACTGCCATAGATAGTGATTCCTCTAATGGATGTGGGCAAAGTAAATTGAAAACCTTCTGGAAAGGATTCATCATTCTAGATGCCCAAGAACATTTGAGATTCATGGGAGGGGTAAAAAATATCAACAGGAGTTTGAAGAAATTGTTTCTGGGTCTCATGGATGGCTTTGAGAAGTTCGAGATTCCAGTGGAGGAAGTCACTGCAGATGGGCTGGAACTAGCAAGAGAACTAGTTAGAAGGAGAGCCTGAATATGTGACTCAGTTGCTGGAATCTCATGATAAAACTTAAACAGATAAGGAGTTGCTTCTTGTGCATAAGCAAAGAAAGTGGTTTTTGAGATGAAATCTCCTTGTGATGCTGTGAACGTTGTTGAAATGACAACAAATGATTTAGTATATTACATGAACTGAGTTGCAGCAGCAGAGTTTGGGAGGATGGACTTCAATTTTGAAGTTCTCCTGTGAATAAACTGTTGTCAATCAGATCACATGCTACAAAGAAATCTTTCATGAAAGGAAGAACCATTTGATACAGCAGACTTCATTGTTTTACTTTGAGAAGCCACCCAACCTTCTGCAGCACCACCCTGATTAATCAGCAGCTATCAACATCAAGCTGACACTCCCACTAGCAAAAAGATTGACTTGCTGAAGGCTCAGATGATTGATAGTATTTTTTAGTTAAGGTAATGTACATAGGTTTTTTTTGTTTTGTTTTGTTTTCCCCCTTAAATAGCTGTTTATTGGCAATGTGCTGGAAAGGGTGATGGAGTTAGCATTCACAGACGACACCACACACAACTGTCACAAGGGAGGCAAGAGCGTGGGCAAGCCAGTTTGAAGCCCCGGAGCAGGAGGCCTCTTCAAGAGTGTGGGAGGAGGCGGGGCCTGGAGTGTTGGGGGCAGCCTGGGAACACCTCCGCTTAGTAGGCATGGTTAGAGATGAAGAGGGACTCGCTGGCAGCAGCCCCAGCCTGACCGCTTGGGGTGTACTTTCTTTGACAGGCGAGGCTGTTGGCCAGGGCGCACTTGATGTACTCCTCCTGCGCCGCCGCCTTGTTTTCCTTCTTCCCACCCCAGGCCTTCAGGGCAGAGGCTTGCAGGGCTCGGCCATAGGAGAAGGTCAGGGCCCAGGGCTTCAGCAGGGGGCACTTGTTGATGGCGTTGAGGTTGATGGATGCCTCCTCCTCACTCTGGCCTCCAGAAAGGAAGGTGATCCCTGGGGAGCAGGGGCGAGAGGTGGGAGGGGCTGTGGTCAGAGACCCAGGAAGCTGGCAGGAGCTGGTAGAAGCTGCCATGGAAATCTGCCAGATGGGCATAGGGTCATGGGTGGAGCTCATCTACTGCCTATGTGTCAAGATGAGAGTGTGGGCCTCACCAGGGACAGCGGGGGGAACTGTGCGGCGAAGTGCTGTGACAGTTGCCATGGCAATCTCCTCGTGAGAAAACTTCTGAGTGCAGGCGTGGCCTGGGGTAACCATGTTGGGCTTCAGCAAGGTGCCTTCCAGGTAGATGTGGTGGTCGCTCAGAGCCTTGTAGACAGCAGCCAGCACCTTCTCGGTCACATACTGACAGCGCTTCAAGTCATGGTCTCCATCAGGGAGGATTTCAGGCTCCA
>NW_016107655.1:659109-669076 GCF_001604975.1 Cebus imitator
ATCATCCGCCTTCTGGTAGAGTGTCTCGTGGAAGAGGATGACGCCCCCGATGCAGGGGTTCACCCGGTCATCAGCTGTCAGCAGCAGCTGACGGTAGAAGCGCCGGTTCTCCTCGGTGTTCTCAGTGCCAATGGACTGCAGCCGCTTGGCAATGCTCCCAGTGGACTCATCTGTAGCCAGGATGCCCTTGCCCGGGGCCACGATGCGGTGAGCGATGTCAGACAGCTCCTTCTGCTCCGGGTTTAGCGCTGGATATTGGTAGGGCATGGTGCTGGTGGTAGTAAGTTCCTGGTACAGGAGAGGGGCGAGTGTGCGGGATCTGGCGGCGGAGGACGGCGGGCTGGCAAGTGGACTCAAGGAGCGAACGCGGCACTCATCACCAGGACCCCTTCTGTCGTACATAGGTTTTTTAAAGATATGATACTATTGTGCATTTAATAGACCACGGTAGAATATGAAAATAACTTTTATATGCATTGGGAAACCAAAAAATGTGCTTTATTTTGGTGATTTGGAACTCAACCCACACTATCTCTAAGGTATGTCTATACATTGAAATAATACCTGAAATAATACCAAATGCTTGTGATGGGGTGACCACTGATAGCCTGTGAACCTCTTTATCTTGATTGTTGAAGAATTCAATTTTGTGAAGTTTATGAAAAAGAAATTGTTCCTTGCCCAGCTGTTCCTTATATTTTATGCCTACTGCTACCCTACCCCACTGGCTCATGTTTATTTACCTTTAACTCACTAGTCCTTCATGGATATACAACGCCAGTTATAGGCTAATTTCATCACAGGGGATATCACACCACCAGACACGAGGCCTCCTCTGGCCAATGTTAGGAGAAAATACAGGTTGAAAATAAAGATTTTTTTAAGATGACTGAAGTCACATCAGATCATCTTTTGTGATGATTCCTAATCACTTCCAGAAGCAACTGAAGAGCTTCTTCTGAGTACTTGGGGATCATATAGGAAATTTTTGCTGTCATTTTTTGTTTCTTTTCTATTTAAAGAAGGGGGTCTCACTATCTTGCCCAGGCTGGTCTCAAACTCCTGGACTGAAGCAGTCCTGCTGTCCCAGCCTCCCAAGTAACTGGGATTATAAGTGCAAGCCACTGCACCTGGCTTGTAGGAGGTGGCAAAGAGGGTTTGGTGGTTGATTTGTTTGTAAAAAGGAAAGAAATGAAGCTTTGTTTCAGAGTTTGCTCCTAGAAGAAAAATTTACTAAGCCATAATGTATATCACTTACCACAAAATAATGTGTATATATATGTAAATTACTATTAAGCAGAATGAGTTAAATGACTTGTGAAGTCCCTTTGAAAACTGTCCTTTGAATTTATGTTCTAAATTTTATATAACTTCTAATTATAAAAATGCAATCAAATTTTAGAAGTTCTGTATCATACTATCAGTTACTTCAGTTGATAAACGGAGGAGGTATTCTTATCTCTGAATTTGTTTTGCTGAGATACTAATCGGAGTCCATCAGATCTCTGGAAGTTGAGAAATACTTTCTAATGTTTCCTGTCCTCTACATACCGTCCGCCCACCCCACCCCCACCACATAATGCACAGGTGTATTCATATGTATGTATAATTTAATCATGTTAAATTATTTCTTAGGGAACCCATGTTTTTAAATACTCATCTGCTTTGATTTAGGTTCCAAAAGCATTTGCTGCAAGTCTCTTGGATTATATAGGCTCCCAGGCTCAGTACCTGCACACATTCATGGCCATCACACATGCTGCAAAAGTGGAGTCAGAGCAACATGGAGACCGCTTACCAAGAGTAGAAATGGCTTTGGAGGCTCTGAGAAATGTCATAAAATATAATCCAGGTATATAACTACACCTTTGATTGGTAAGACCCATATAACACAGGAGCCCTAAAAATTCCAATAATCAATTTTATTAGGGAAACTCAGGGAAAATTATACTTGGTTATAATGTATTAATATAACATTACAGGGAATTGACCCTGTAATATTTTTACAATAAAAGATAAGCTGGGGAGAGAGGTTAAGGCACCATGTTAAGAAAAATTTGTATCTTTATGAAAACGTGTGTGAATGAGATGAAAAGGCAGAATAATTGAATAGTTTGATGGTATAAATTTTCACGTTGATGACGTAAGTGCTTGAATTAGATTATTTAATACGTGATCTAATTTTTGCCTCCTTTCCAGTCCCTAACCAGTGCCTTGTGCATATGGGCACTTGTGTTTTTGAAAAATTGCCTGAAGTTTTTGGTGTATACAAATTGAAATAAAGAGGTGAGAGTTCCTACTCTTCAGCATCATAAAGAGGACATGTCCAAAAATATCCCTTTAGCCTGACTTCAGGGAGATGGATGAGTGAAAACCCAACAGCTTCTTTCAACTCGATAATAAATAGAGAATATAAACCTAAAATAATGCAAATTCAATTTAAATTACTTGGTCTTTTTCAGTAACACTGAACATTATCTTTCAGGTCCATTTTTACTCTTCTTAGTATGTATTAAAGTACTATTAAAATTCTGACTTTTGGGTTATTGCCAAAAAGTTATTAAAATAAAATAACCAACAGTAATTAACTATCGGGAAAACTACTCATTCACAAGATGTACATTGGGATGTTAATAAAGACAGTGTTATAAAATCTGAGGAAAACTTTGTCTTTTATTGTTTGAAGTTGTCAAAGTGTAGAATGTTACTAGTGGTATGTTAGGTACAAAGAAATTGTAGTAGAGCAGACTATTGATTTGGAACTTATAAAAAGTTGAAGAAAGGCCTGCACAGAAATTCTCATAGTATCTATAAAGTTTATTAGAATTAACTCTCTCTTGAACTTTAGAATTGTGGTTTGTGTGTCACTGATGTCTTTTGACAGTTATTCCCCATTAAGAAGTGGTTTGAAAATGAATTTAAAAGCAATGTGTTTATAGAATATTCTCAGACTCTTTAAGTTGAAGGAGTCCTACTGAGTTATCTTAAGAGTCCTCAAAAGATTACAAATTACACTGTATGTTTTACTATCATATGGAAGAGGAAGAATATGCTGAACAAAACTTGTTTAATGTTTTTATAGCAACAAAATGGCAGTAAATATATGGGATTAGGATTTGAGGTAGGTAGGAATGGAAATACCATTTCATTTTATATATTTTCACAAGGAGTGCTTTGTATTTCACAAGTTTGTTTGTATTATAATTAAGTGGCAGAGTTCTAACTAGTTTTAGTTAAAAGCCAAATCATGTCAGAGTCTCCCAAAATATAATTTGGTTGAGGGCATAACCCTGAGGTCTGAAGGTAAAGAGTAAAATTATTACCTTATACTTTAGGTTTTTGAGCTATATTTGGATTGTTTTATTTGATAAAGCTCTTGTTTTTAGCCTGAGGGTTAGGGGTGGGGATGGGAATGAAAACAAATAAACCTAAGAAGCTCTAATACCTTTTTGCCTTTTAAGACTTGTTGCTTAGAGTTCCTCCACTTACTTCACGTCACAGATGTTTAGAAAGGGTTATCAGAGACTTAAAATTGACAGTAAACAACAGTGTATATTGGTTTTCTGAAGTTATATAATTTGAAACATCTCTTGGAAATAAAAAACCATTTTATTCTTACTCTCTAGGTTCTGAGAGTGAATGCATTGGGCACTTTAAGTTGATATTTTCTCTTCTCCGAGTTCATGGAGCTGGTCAAGTGCAGCAGTTGGCTTTAGAGGTAAAAAAAAGTTTTGAACTAAAGCATGTTACCTTCCCTACCACTTACCGTGTATAATTTGAGTCTTGATCAGTCATTATCTGAAGTTGAAGTGTGCTTTTGTTTTTTTATTTTGCCTATTAAGCCACATCAATATGTTTTTGAAATTTGAATTAACATGTTCAGTTAGAAGAGTGAATTTTGCACAATGTTGTTCAAAGTGGTTCTCTTTCTGTCATGCATTAGGGCTTAGGATAGTCTTATACAGTGTTAGGTGTGGGTTAAGGAATGGGCTTTACTGCGGAAGCTTAGAAGCCACACATCAGCAAGATGAAGATGCAGGTTTTCCCTGATTGCTATGTTCCCACAGAGAGACATATTGAGGCCATATCTGTTGGCTGCATACTCTGGGTTTGCATTCTAGAGAAGTGATCCTTGTCCCTCCCTCTCAACTAATCTCCCTTCTTCCAAATCTAATACAAAAGTTACCTTTTCTGTGAGGATTACAGACAGGCACCTGGGTGTGCTGCTCTTAGGAGTTGCCTAAAAAAACCACTGTGGGCCTTAAGAGTCCAAGAGAAGTTGGAGTCCCCTTATTCAGGATATTGAAGCCACTGGTCCCATGGGATGCTGTTTAGATGTAGCCTTTCCTTCTGAAAGAAGCAGGAAGTTCCTAGTCACAGGTAGTTGTTTGCCAGGCAACCCAGAGTTCCCAGGATTATTTTTGAGATCTTGCTCATTGTAACACAGTTTATTACAAAGAACACCAAATGCAACCCTGTAGTAACAAGTATATATGTGGTTTACAAATAATTTGTGTAACATACTCTTAGATAAAATTTTGGCTTAAAAGAGATTTTTAATAGAACAAAAAACTTGAAATTGGTCAAAAAGCTTAAGAAGCAAGTTATTTAAATTGAAAACCTTCTTTCCATACTTAATTCCTTCAAGCATCTTGTAACTTTTTAAATCTAGGATATATTGAATGAGATGCTGACCAGTGATCTTTAGATGTATACTCTAAAAGATTTGAGTGGTCATCCTTTCTGAAAGAAAAGCATATGTGTTTCTTTATAATAGAAAGATAACCCCGATCTGTTGTGCTGAGCACTGAAGACAATTACTTTTTTTCCTCTAAAAGTTAAAAGAAAGTCCTAGCAAGTGAGAATCATTGTTTTCCTAATTACCAGCCTCTACCCAAAATCTGTAATCGGAGAACACCACAGTGTATACCTTAGTTCTAGAGCATTATGGGTATAGGATTGAAGGCTTCTTAGAAACCTCAAGGTATTATTTCCAAAAAGATTAAAGTAATGAAGACAATCTTTTAAAATTAAACCCTTATCTAAAAATTAAGTGTTTTGTCCCCCAAGCATTTGTCTCACTTGTATAGTCTATATGACTTGATTTAGAATCAAAATTATTTCTGAAATTTTAATATCCTTTGATTAATTTTCAGGTAGTGAATATAGTGACATCGAACCAAGACTGTGTCAACAATATTGCTGATTCAATGGTTTTGTCCAGTTTATTGGCTCTTCTACATTCATTGCCATCAAGTATGTATACAGATTAATTTGGGAAACCACAGCAAGATCAGCCCATGGAAGGGAGTTGTTGCATTGTTGATATAAAACCTTAAACAAATGCCATCTATGTTTAGTTTTAGAAGTTTAGTTTGGAAGTGTTCTTTACACTAGGTTTGTCTTCCTAATTATGTTTCACATAGATTACTCTCTTGCATTTTCCATGTCAAAAGTTAAAAGTTGGGGGTAAGAGAGGTCCAAAACCAATGGAAAATAACCTGAGATGTTTAGTTTGTTGAAATCTACACATGAGTAATTGAGAATTAACTAAAATTTTATGGTTTATTAAAAGTAATTGTGGATGATAGAAAACATGCTTAAGATACAGATGGCCGTGTACTTACCTTGGTGTTCAATTTTGTGTACTTTGTGTTTTACTGATTTGATATTAATAAGAAAATACCAGGGTGGTTTAAAAAATATACCAGCCTTATTTCCTGAATACAGCCCATCCTAATCTGGTTCCTCAGAAACTATATAGTTATCTAGTGTAATAGTTTGTAGTTGTGCTAAAACCAACCCTGAGATTGCTTTTCAAAGGCAGGAATATTGCGTTTGTAGGCAACTACAATATAACTCCAAATTCACCAATAACCATCAGAATACATTGCTTAGTTGGCTTTGCCAATCCCTTTGAAGTCATGTTAATCTTGATTTCATGTCTGTCCACCTGCTTAACAGTAGGAACCTTGTCGTTCATTTTATATACCAGTGGCTTGCTTATGTTTGGCATTTATGTTTGGTAAATTGAGTTGAATTTCTGTGGAAATTTTTTTTTTCTTGAATACATGATATGCTTGAAATAGCTCTTTAAAATGGCAGCTTTGTAAAGTCATTTGCAGATTATTTTTTATCATACCTGCAACCTTAGTTGGTTTTTCTTTTTTCTTGGTTTACAATAGCTTTGTGAGACTTCAAACAATGCAAAACTAAAATGGTTGGTGAAGTAAATAATGTTACGAGCTCATAATTTGAAAGTATAACTTTATATAGTCCAGTAAATGTTTTAAAGTGAAAATAGCTGGCATCCAGACATTTCAGCCTACTCTCTGTGTCATTCAGATTTCAGATGAAATTATATTACACTGTTTGCTCAGGTACATTGTTACTGTTGTTGTTTTCATCTCAGCCTAATACTTTTCAGCCTCTACCTTATTTGCCAACACGTTATTCCTTTGGCTACCTGTCATTCTCATTTGATTCTAGAAGAGTTAAGTCAGTAACCTGTGCTTGCATATAATATGTATACTTGCATATGCATATAATTGTATCTTCTTTGTCCAGAAGGATACAACTTAGTCTTAGAATGGAAACCTGGTCTCATGACTGTTACTTTCTACTCTTTCCCCACCAAGACAGTAGTGCCAAGTAAAAATCTTAGATGCCTGATTAGAGTATCCTCTGGGTATCAGGAAATTAGAAGATTTTGGGATGTGCAGTGAACAATGAGGTAGGAGACAGGTTTTCATAGTAGTTATGAGTATGGACTTTGGAGTCAGACCTGCATGCAAAACTCAGTTATAGCACTCACTAGCTGTGAGAGCTTGGGCAGGTTAAACCGGGCCTCAGCTTCCTCACTTATAACATGGCCATGAAAATACTTATTTCGCTGGTTATTATGAAGATTAAATATGATATCCTGTGCAGAACATCTAGTTAGTTAAGTTCCTGGCACAGAGTTGGTGCCAAGTAAATAGAAGCTAACCTGATAATGCATTCCTTGAAATGTCTTTTACTCTGCAGGTCGTCAGCTTGTTCTGGAAACTCTCTATGCTTTGACATCAAGTACAAAAATAATCAAAGAAGCAATGGCAAAGGGTAATGTATAGAGTGCTTTTTTAGCTAGTCATGCACCATATAATGAAGCTTATTTTGAGTTACATTATACAGTCTGGTAAACTAGAAAAATGCTTTGGAATGTTTAGTTTTAAACTACAGTGAGTTGAAATATGGTGGAAGATGAATTCTGAGTAGAAAAGTCAAATTCTTTAGGTATAATATCAGCACTAATTCTTATTTCTTTTAGGAGCTTTGATATATTTACTGGATATGTTCTGCAATTCAACACATCCACAGGTTCGAGCCCAAACAGCAGAACTTTTTGCCAAAATGACAGCAGATAAGCTAATAGGTCCAAAGGTAGGCACAAAATAAGTTCTTGAAAGGAAATTAAGTATTAAAGCTCTGTTACTTTGATGCTGATTTTGTAAAGTTTACTAAAACTGAGATGGTGAGGATAAGGAAATTATTTGATGTGAAAGTTGGAAAATCGACATTCCTGAAATTGTTAACTAGATGTTCTACACAGGATATCATATGCTGTTTGAGAAAACTAGAGCCAGGGAATCCCGTACTGGAATTGAAAAGTCTTAAGAGACTGTTTGGATTATGGTGATAAACTGTTCATCTCCCTCACAGAGAGAACAAAAAGTATATCAAGACTATGACAGAAGATAAGTTAGACTTTCAGAATGCAAGGGTTGGCCTGTGGAGATAACTAATCGGGATGGTGGTTTGTGTCTTTTACATTCCACACCTGAATTATTAAGGACATGCCAACCCTCAGCAGTGAATTATTATAGGGACATGAGTGTAACAACACCTCTGCCTCCCAGCTCTGCAGGGAGATCTTTTATTCCAAATCTGGAGTTAACCAGATAATCTCTGGATCCATGGTTCAGTTTGGAGAGCAGGAGCCTGTTAAAACAATAGTTGAATAGAATTTCATGGAGACACAAGTGTTATCAACATCCCTTTATTACTAAATCAGTTTCACAAGTAGTGCTCACTGAAGCATCCTCTGTCAGAGTCTGCCCACAAAGCAGCGCCTCAGAATCATAGGGGAAACCATGAAATAAAGGCACAGGAGTCCCAGAGTCTGATCCAGTGGATCTAGGGTGGGGCCCAGAAGTCTCCATTCTTAACATGCTCCCAGAGTGATTCTTTTAAAGCCTATTAGGACTGATATCTAGGGATCATTATTCAAGCAAGTCCACAAAGGCACTTTGGGTAAGGAGGAGGCTAAGATCCCCTACCTCCACCTAAAGCCAGAGTGGCTTCCCTAGTACACATTGTGCCTACATGTAAAGTTGAGTTTGGAAAAAAAAGACCAAGGCTAATTAAAAACTTTTTTTTTTTTTTTTTTACATTAATAAAACAAACTGGATTCAGTTGTGGTTTTCTTGCTTGATCTTTCAATCTCGGTATTGAGAATCTGTCATAGGACCTGAAACAGTTTTACTTCGGTAATAAGTTAATAGTCTTCAGCAGGGTTGATGAGACAAGGGACATTACATTTGGAAGCCTACAGCAGGGTCTATAAAATAGCTAATATTGATATTTAATATTGAGTTTTCTTTAATCTAAAGGTAGGTAGCACATAACTGTAATTTCTAATATTAGATATTTTTTCAATAGTGTTTTAGATGCTTAAATATGTACTGGAATTGACTGAACTTTTCAATTATATTATTGATCTTTGAAATACATGAGGGACAAATTTTATCAAGCTGACTGTTTTTACACTGAAATTTTCTGTCTAGAAAAAACACAAGTATCAGCTCCTTAACTGCAAGAGATTTTAGAGCTGGGGTCAGTAAATTTTTTTGTTCTTGAGACAAGGTCTGGCTCTGTCGCCCAGGCTGCAAGTGCAATGGTGCAATCTCAGCTCACTGCAACCTCTGTCTTCTAGACTCAAGCCATCCTCCCACCTCAGCCTCCCAAGTAGCTGGGACTACAGGCACGTGCCACCACACCTGGCTAATTTTTGTATTTTTTGTAGAGATGGAAAGGTTTCGCCATTTTGCGCAGGCTGCCCTCAAATTCCTGAGCTCAAGCAATCCACCAGCTTTGCCCTCCAAAAGTGCTGGAATTGCAGAGTGAGCCACTGTGCCTGGCCAATTTTTTTTTCTCCCCATTTTGATAACAGTTTTCTTGAGCTAATAATATCATTGACATACCTTACAGTTCACACATACCCAGTGTACAATTCAGCGGTTTTTAGTATATTCACAGATTAAGCAACCATAATTTTAGGTTTGATTTTCATCAACCTATAAAGAAACCCTATTTTCATTAGCAGTCACTTACTCTCCCTTTCCCCTAGCACCTGACAACCACTAATCTATTTTCTTCTGGATGGATTTGCCAAATGCTGGGCATTTTGTGTAAATAGAATCATGCTATATGTGGTCTTTTGTGACTGGCTTCTGTCTGTTAGATTAATGTTTTCATCTGTGTTATAGCAAATATTAGTACATTTCTTTTTATTGCCAAATGATATTTCATGTTTTGCTTATCCATTTATCTTGGTGGACACATGGATTGTTTCTACTTTTTGGCTCTGCTAAATTATACTACTGTGAACATTTGTGTACAGGTTTTGTGTGGACATGTGTTTTTATTAGTGGAATTTCTGGGTCATATGGTAACATACTAAACCTTTTGAGGAATTGTCAGATTGTTTTACAAAGTGGCTATACCATTTTACATTCCCCCAGCAATACATTTCTCTTCTTCTCTAACACTTGTTATATCTTTTATTACAACCACCCTAGTAGGTGTGATGTGATAAAGCATGGTTTTGTATTTCCCTGGTAGCTAATGATGTTTTCATGTGCTTATTGTCCATTTGTACTTTTTTTTTTTTTTTTTTAGACAGAGTTTCGCTCTTGTTACCCACGCT
>NW_016107655.1:669112-704316 GCF_001604975.1 Cebus imitator
AGCTGGGATTACAGGCACGCGCCACCATGCCCAGCTAATTTTTTGTAGTTTTAGTAGAGACGGGGTTTCACCATGTTGACCAGGATGGTCTCGATCTCTTGACCTCGTGATCCATCCGCCTCGGCCTCCCAAAGTGCTGGGATTATAGGCGTGAGCCACCGCGCCCGGCCCCATTTGTACTTTTTAAGAGAAATACTTATTTACATTCTTCACTAATTTTTAAATTGGGATTATTTATCTTTTTATTATTGAGCTGTAATTGTTCTTTATATGTTTTAGATATTAGTCCCTATCTATTAGATATTATAGATAGGATTTGCAAATATTTTCTAACATTATCCTGATTGTTTCTCTACTTTCTTGGTGGTGCCCTTTGAAGCACAAAAATTTTAAGTTTTTAGGAGGTCCAGTTTCTTTTTTGTTCAGCTTGTTCTTTTGAGGTTATGTCTAAGAAATTGTTGTCTAACACAAGGTTAACAAAGATTTATGGCTATGTTTTCTCCTCAGTTTTATAGTATTAGTTCTTATGTTTGTTTTTGATCCATTTGAGTTAATTTTTATCCATGGTGTGAGGTAGGTTTGGGCCAGTAATGTTTTTCTATAAAGGGTGTATTAGCCTGTTTTCACACTGCTGATAAAGATATACCCAACACAGGGCAATTTACAAAAGAAAGAGGTTTATTGGACTTATATTTCCACATGGCTGGGGAAGCCTCACAACCATGGTGGAAGGGGAAAGGCATGTCTCACATGGTGGCAGACAAGAGGAAAGACTGCGCAGAGAACCTCCCCTTTTTAAAACCGTCAGATCTCCTGAGACTTACTATCATGAGAACAGAACAGCATGGGAAAGACTTGACCCCATGATTCAGTTACCTCCTACCAGGTCCCTCCCATAACACATGGAAATGCAAGATGAGATTTGGATGGGGACACAGCCAAACCATATCAAAAGGCCATATGGTCAATATTCTATCCTTTGTGGGCCATGTGATCTCTGTTACAAATATTGAGCTCTCCCGTTGCAACAGGAAAATAGCCATGGATAGTAAATGAACAAATGAATGTGGCTGTGTTCCAACAAAACTTTATATACAAAAATAGGTAGCAGGCTAGATGAGATTCCTTGTTTGCCAACCCCTGTTCTAGAATAGCTGAGTAACCTGAACATAACTGAAGGTTTATGGCCAAAGTATTTGCCTTATGTAAGTTTTTTGCTCAAATGTTTAATAGTATATACACCAGTGAGTAATAAAGTTATGTACTTCTTAGCATTTGAAATGCTTTAAACATCTTGGTAAGCTTTGCTTTAATACTGCTTTTTACAGATGAATAGACTTGGGTCATTCATTAAATTGAATTAAATTAGAATGCCAAAGAAGCATTCTCAGAAATCGCATAGGAAGAGACTTGATTTTGTACAGCTGGTCAAGTAACTTAATGTGCCTTTTTTAAAAGTATAAGATGACAGTAGGTTAAATTAAATTTAGAAATGAAGGGACTCAGGTTAAGACAGTTAAGTAAAATTAAAGTTTGCTTACAATTTGATAATAATCATAAATATAGCTCTTAAATAAGACATTTGAAATTCACTTAACTGGTCTAGATGATTTCTGTAGCAGTCGCTCACAAATACAGCTTATTACAATTATATAAATGGTTCATTTCTAGAAAGGTTATTACTTCATTTATCTTGCTTGCTATAAAAGTTTCAATTTTTGTTTCAAGCTATAAAATATTTTAAAATAGCTATTAGGGGTTCTTTTAAATACTAGTATATAATGAAATAAGACATATTAAGACATATCAGATATTTCTGCCCCAAAATTTATGTAGAATGATTTCAACAATGTTCTGTTAGTGTTATGTTACCTTCACAGTGATTCTTATTAGACAGCCAAGTATGTTTCAGAATATGATTTTGTTAAAAACTTTAAACACAACAGTTAGATCACAGTGACTCATGCCTGTAATCCTAGCTGTTCAGGAGGCTGAAGCAGGAGGATTGCTTAAGGCTAGGAGTTCAGGACCAACCTGGGTAAGGTAGAGACACCCCCATCTCTTAAAAAGTTAGAAATTAGCCAAGCATGGTAGCATGCCTGTAATCTTAGCTATTCAAAAGCCTAAGGAGGGAGGATTCCTTGAGCTTAGGAGTTCAAAGCTACAGTGAGCTATGATCATGCCATTGTACACCAACCTGGTGACAGAGTGAGACCCTGTCTCAAAAAATAAAATAAATAAAAACAATAAGCAGTTGTATTAAAGGTGAAGTAATTGGCCTGGTATAGCAAGATGGCAGCATAATATTCTGAGCAAAAATCTTCTTTTATTGATCACAGATCACTGACTTAATGACTTTGGGTAATATGTCTGTCTTTAGCTCCACAGTGAGAAAATGAAAATAAAGAGCCTTTAAATTCTGCTCTGACTTTTAGGTGCTTCTTTGACATGTATTTCTCTGGTCCTTGTGAGAATAAGCTACTAGGGGAAGACACACCACAGTGAGCAGGTCAAGCATGGTTCTTATGCTAGGGAGCCCATGACCAAGAAGAATAACTTTCTGTACCTTCTCTTGTCCTCTGTAGAGTTGAATTATATTTCAGCATGATACTCTCATCATACTTAGGGAATATAGGAAGAAATAAACCTGTGAAACCTCTTGTTGAGTTCACCTTGATGGTATTATTTAATATATAACAAATGCCCTCCCATGGGAACCCTAGGAGAAATTACTCTTTTCTTCCAGAAATAGTTGGGTGTCTCTGAAGCAGCTGACTTGCTTTTACTTTGTGGGTGTTCTGTTACGTAACTGAAATTTAGTTCATTGGCTGCTAGGAAGTTCAGAGCTGAATTTATAGTATATCTTTAGCAGTTTGTGGAGCTTTTCATGTTTCTTCTGTATACTGACTTCATATTCGTCCATTCATTCAGGTATTTAAGCATCTGATATGTGCCAGGGCCTGAGAAATACAAGCAATGAGTAAGACAGACTGGACCAAGAGGGTTTCCATAAGATAAGATTTGAAGCCAGAATTTGACACAGAAGAGATAAACGTGATGATCTAAAGGAAAAACACTTTTCCAACCCTCATTTTCCCCTTTGTCCCTGTGCCTCACACTAATTTTTAATTTGTCTGTATCTGTGTCCTAGACATTTTTTTCTTTTCTTTCTTTCTTTCTTTTTTTTTTTCCCAAAATACAGCTTTAAATGTCTGGATGGTAGATATATATCTTTTAAAGCTGCTTTTAAAAAATTTTATACTTTAAAATGGGGTACATGTGCAGAACATGCAGGTTTGTTACATAGGTATACATGTGTCATGGTGGTTTGCTGCATCCATAACCCTGTCATCTACATTAGGTATTTCACCTAATGTTATCCCTCCCCTAGTCCCCTACCCATTGACAGGCCCCAGTGTGTGATGTTTCCCTCCCTGTTCAACTCCCATTTATGAGTGAGAACATGCAGTATTTGGTTTTCTGTTCTTGTGTACTAGTTTGCTAAGAATTATGGCTTCTAGTAAAAGTTGCTTTTTAAATCTTTTTTTTTTTTGGAAAAAGACACAGTATAACATAAAGCATAGAGTAAAATAAATGTACTAGAAAATACTTGCAAAAGGTAGAATGAGAAGATCAGCTTGTGTGGGCAGGGGCTATAAGGGAGAGTTGGAAGGGACTAGCCTGGCTAAGGGCATTCTGCATATGTAAGGCAAGACCTACAAAGTGTGCTCTAGGAACTTTACCATACTAGTGATACCGAGGCAGGAGGTGAAAATGAAATATTTTTTTTGATCACCATGGCCGAATAGAGAAAATGAAACTTGATAGGTAAGTAGGATCAGGCATAGTGAGTCTTAACTTGAAGGTAACTTTGCATAAACCAAGGATTGTCTTTTCTACTCCAGATCTTGTAGGTAATGGTTATGGCCCATATAAGTCATAACACAAATTATATTGATATTCTACCTTATTAGCAAAATGCAAACAAATGAAATGTTGAGGTGTTTCCAGTAGGTGTCTTTTTCATTCTCAAACCTTCTCGTATAGGTTCGAATTACGTTAATGAAATTTCTACCAAGCGTTTTCATGGATGCTATGAGAGACAATCCTGAAGCTGCTGTACATATTTTTGAAGGAACTCATGAAAATCCTGAGTTAATTTGGAATGATAATTCCAGAGATAAAGTGTCCACAACAGTTAGGGAAATGATGCTAGAGTAAGTAAAAACAATGGTAATAATTTATAGCCTTTAAATAAGATCACTGGGAAGGGCAAACATTTCTTACTGTGCCTGTCACCTCTAAAACTTATGCTAAAGATTAATGAAAATGTATTTTGTACTGAAGTTTGATATCCATCCCTTTTCTTCCCCAAGGCACTTTAAAAATCAGCAGGACAACCCTGAAGCAAACTGGAAGGTAAAATATACTTCAATTTACGTCTATTTTCTGTTGATTTAGTTAAGTTCTTACTGAGTCAGTTTAATGCCAACTTATAACTACTTTGTAATTAAGACTCTTGGATATTCCCCCTGGAAAATAAGGCTTCAAACATACAAATTGGAGTATTTCAACTTTTGAAGTTAGTAAGAACAACACCGCTTCTGAACTTTATTAGGAAAAAATAAAACTCATAATTTGATTATATTAATGGCTATTTGTAGACTGGTTAACATTATAAACAATTCTTTAATATGGTGTGCATTTCTAGCTTCAAGATTATTAAGTGACTTGACTGTCATTCTTTCTCTATTTAAAGTTGCCTGAAGATTTTGCTGTGGTGTTTGGAGAAGCAGAGGGTGAACTTGCTGTTGGAGGCGTCTTCTTGAGGATCTTTATTGCACAACCAGCCTGGGTTCTAAGAAAGCCTAGAGAATTTCTTATTGCACTATTAGAAAAATTGACTGAGCTCCTAGAGAAGAACAATCCTCATGTAAGCTCGAGTCATCAGCAAAACATTTCAAAGACTTTGTTAACTAGACTGATGGTGTGTCTCTTACAATCTTATTCACAAAGACCATGACTTAGGAATTGGCCATCTCTTTCTGTTTAGCAGCCGCATTTAAATTCACATATGCCCCTTAATCATTTTTTTTTGCCAATCATGTTCAAAAGTGAAGCTCTTTAGTATGTTTGTGAACCAAAGTTAGAGATATCTATATTGAGAGGATGCTATTTCTAACAATTAAAGAAGCTTTAAAAGGTTTTTACTGTACATTCTAATGAATGTGTAATTTTAAGGAGAAACCGAAACGTTCAGTTTTCCTCTGAGATGGTGTTCTGCTTGGACATGTGCTTCACTCCACTTTGTGTATATGGCAGGGATAACCCTAGTCAAAGAATTTGACAGAAGAATAGTAACTGTGTGGTTGAATCCTGTACCTGTGCTCAAAACCTGAGGCTAGCAGGGAAGCAGAAGTAAGTGAGAAGGTAGCCTTGGTCTTGGTTTGACAAGCCAGATACCCTGATAGTATATAAGATTTTGCTTTTCAAAGCGTTTTTTGTTTTCAGAAGTTTTAATATTTTGTTGAGATTGAAGACAATTGGCCTACATGATTGTCATTGAATTAGGCTGGCTACGGAATAAGGTGATTAGGAGCCTGAGTTGTGTTTTAGATGGTCCTGGAACTCAGTCCCAGCCATACCACTGACCAGTCTGTGATCTTGGGCAATACCTCATGACAGCCTCAGTTGCTGCATTTATAGAATAATCATAGCACCCACCTCTGAGGCTGAGGTTCTACTTATTTAATATATATAGAATACTTAATGTATGGCACATTTCAAGTGCTTAGAAGTTATTAGTTATTATCATTAGCTTAATAAAACATATTTTAGAAACATGATTAGTTTGCCGAGTATTTACCAGTGTTACTTTCCATGGTCATGTTACTCTAATAGGATTTTTACTAATACATAGTTTGCTTGGAAAATGCAGTCCTCATAAGCCAAAACTTAAGGAAAGCGCATAGCAGTTTCCTCCTATATCACCTTTCTTTTTGGACACATTCCAATTTTAATGTTAATTTAAGATGCATTTTATTATGGTTCTAGATGTGTGCATCTAGTGATATAAGCTGAAGGTCTGTTATCCACAATAGAAAGTGCTTTGTGGGAGCCAGACATGTTAAACAGTAGGATTTTTAATGAAACTGGGAAAAACATTTCACTAGTTCTGCATTCTCCTGGATTATTGTTCTGACAGAAACATACCTGCAACATTGTCTAAAAATTTCTAGTAATATCATTTGGGACATGATCTCTTAAACCTGCAATAGAAATTGGTATGCCTGGCCGGGCGCGGTGGCTCAAGCCTGTAATCCCAGCACTGTGGGAGGCCGAGGCGGGTGGATCACGAGGTCAAGAGATCGAGACCATCCTGGTCAACATGGTGAAACCCCGTCTCTACTAAAAACTACAAAAAATTAGCTGGGCATGGTGGCGCGTGCCTGTAATCCCAGCGACTCAGGAGGCTGGGGCAGGAGAATTGCCTGAACCCAGGAGGCGGAGGTTGCGGTGAGCCGAGATCGCGCCATTGCACTCCAGCCTGGGTAACAACAGTGAAACTCCGTCTCAAAAGAAAAAAAAAAAAAAAAGAAATTGGTATGCCTAACCTAGTGAAATCCTGCTTAGATTAAAATAGCACATTCTTAAAGTTCTTCATGGATTCATGCCTTTTATCAAAGAAAATGAGAAGTTCATTCTCTTAGGATTCGTGAATCTATTTTTAAGTATCAGCACTTAGAACTTTTGAATCCCTCGTTTTGAACACCAAATACTTACATTTGATATTTAGGACTATATGATAAATTTATAGTTCATTTTATTTTGTTTGTTTGTTTTACACCTGCAGGGAGAAACCCTGGAAACCTTAACAATGGCAACAGTGTGTCTCTTCAATGCACAACCTCAGCTGGCAGATCAGGTGCCACCACTGGGCCATCTTCCCAAAGTTATCCAGGCGATGAATCATAGGAACAATGCCATTCCTAAGAGTGCCATTCGGGTTATCCACGTCTTGTCTGAAAATGAGGTATTGATGAGTCCACTTAGTAGCTTATTAGCTCCAGAATTTATCTGTACCATCTTCTTGACTGATATAAGTTGTAGTATTATACAAATCCCCTTTCTGCCATGTGTCTTTTTGCATATGAACCACATGGTATTTTATTAGTTCTGGGTTACCAGAACAAATAGTTTTGATAAATACCAGTTTAGATGTACTTATTTATTTGATAAATACAAGTTTAGATGATATAATAGAAGATTGAATTTGGTTCAGTTCATTATTAAGCTGAAAGTAAGGGATTCTTTTTTACTCATTTTGTTACGGTATTTACCATGTTATATAAATATTGCTACTCTACAAGTAACCTTCCCTTTTGTTCACTTAGCTATGTGTTCGAGCCATGGCATCTTTAGAGACCATTGGCCCACTGATGAATGGAATGAAAAAGCGAGCAGATACTGTTGGTCTAGCCTGTGAAACAATTAATCGAATGTTTCAGAAGGAGCAGAGTGAATTAGTAGCACAAGTAAGTGACTTCTAGATTTAGCACTATTTTAGGAAAGCAAACATGCCAAATAGATTTTTACTTACTTGGTACTGATTTGGTTTCCTTGACTTAGGGTTGGTGAAAGTTAACTTGTGAATTTGTATGTGCACAATTTTATAATTTATATGTACATAGACATACAGTAGTGTGTATAATATGTGTGTGTATATATACACATAAAGAAAAGTGGGGCAGCTGCCAACAGTCTTACCAACTTGAGAGTGCTTTTATGGTGTATGAAATTTAAATTTTGGCTATCCATTGTGCCATTAGTTTAGCTTAGCTTGCTTAGCTTGTTTTGTAAAATGTGCTTCATCCTTTTTGGAAAAATTTACTGTGTTTATTTATTCCTTTATTAAGTCATATTTAAGAAACCTGCCAATACATTTATTGCTCTTTTTCAAAGAGACTGTCCACCTAATGGAAGCACGACTTGTTGAATATCCATGTAGATAGATGTTAAAGGAACAAAAAAAGATACAAATTTAAAAACTTGCAAAAGCGATCTTTCTAAAATGTAACTCAAAGAACAAATATCACAAGATCTGACTTGTAAATGGAGTGTAAAACAAACTCATAGAAGCAAAGAGTAGAATGGTGATTACCAGAGGCGGAGGGTGGGGAGAATGTGAAAATGCTGGTTTAAAAAGTACAAAGTTGCTGTTAGGAACAATAAGGCTTAAGATCTATTGCAGTATGGTGACTGTAGTTAATAATACATTGTATATTTCAAAATTGGTAAGAGTAAATTTTAAATGTTTCCACAGAAAAGTATTTGTAATGGTAGATAGGCTGATTAGCTTAATTTAATTACTCCGCATTGTATGCTTGTGTCGTCACATCACTTCTCATAAATACATACAATAAAAAAGAGTAAAGTATTTAAATAGAGTTCTGAAGTATAACTGAGCCATTCTTCATCTTAAAAACCATTCAGTAGTTTCCCATTACGTGCCAGATGACTAAGTGACATCTGCTATCCTTAGCCAGAATATAAGGCCCTGCATCTTTATTATCATTCTCTCAGCCCCTCAGCCTTTACTGCTGGCCCCTCATTGAGGCAAATAGAGCTGTTGGGTACATCTCAAGGAGATATTAGATGCTGTGAGGTTCAGACTTATGACTGGCTTGACGAGTTTGATGTGTAGGAAACAATAGGAGTTGGTACTACCACTTGATGGCTCTGTGACCTCAGACATGATATCTAACCTTAAAATGCTCAGATTCCTCATCTATAAAATAAGGTTATGACTATCTCAGAGGGTTGTTATGAGAACAGTACCTGAAAAAAAGGTGCACTCACTGAATGTCTTTTATTTCTACCTGTTCCCTCTGAGTTTCAGAATGGATAGTAAAAATTGTGATACTAGATGATTATTTAGCTTTTATAAGGCTGATATGAAATGTACGATGACCACAAAGATTGATGTTTGAAGAAAATATGAAAAAATACTAATATATTTCAGAGATTGTTGCCTATTAGTACAGTGTTACTAGGGCAGGCAGCCCAATAGAGGGACTAAAAGCCTAGATTCTATATTTTCTGGCTCTAAATACATATTTTAGTACTGCCCAGGTCTGTGATTTTGAATATATTTTCCCCCCTCTGTGCATTGATTATTCCATCTGTAATGATAATAGTGCCTACCTCATTAGGTGTATGGAAGATTGAATAAAATAATAGATATATAGCATTTAGAATGATTGATGGCACAGAATAAGATCTTATTAAATAAAAGTATCATTAGATACTTAAATCTGTATATGGCATAAGAGTATGGTGCAACAGGCTGCCTTCCAGGTATGGTCCCAAGGGTAAAATTATTTCTTCAGTAGTTTATTTGCATTTTTTCCTGTTTGTTTATATATGCTTAATGTTTCTTTTAGGCTTTGAAAGCAGATTTGGTCCCATACCTCTTAAAATTACTCGAAGGCATTGGCCTTGAAAATCTGGACAGCCCAGCAGCCACTAAGGCTCAGATTGTTAAAGCTCTCAAGGCAATGACTCGAAGTTTGCAGTATGGAGAACAGGTGAGTCTGCATAGAGGCAACTTTTGGTATCGTAAAAGCCAGGGTCTTGGCCATGGATGATCCATGTACCTGTGTCCAAGTTCCACTTATAGATATGGTTATGTTGGCTGTAACTGGAGAAGAGCCAAAGACCAAGGATGAACTTGCATACCTGCGTCATAACTGACGAAAAAGCATAAATCATATACTCAGTAGTTATTCAGGAGGATTCTTCTGTACAGTGATGGCATGTTGTACATTTCCAGAAGAAAATGCTGGAAACCTTTAGCATAGGATATGCAGCATTTAGTGCTGGTTAAGATTAACTTTCAGCTCTAGGAGTTACTCATGGGTAGTAATAACCAAATTCATTAACTATCCCATAATGCCATTTTAAAAGATGTAGAACATCATTTTTGTTTTCATTTCCTCTTTCTGGTGCTTATAAAATAGGGTTTTTTCCCCCCTTTTATTGTGACTTTGTTTTTCCTATGTGTATCAATGTATTTCACCTGCATGTATTTGCTGACTTTGGGCCTGTTCAGTAATTTAATTTTCCTCTCTGGTTTTATTTTTATTTTTGCCTCTAAGGAGTTCCTCATTCAGTGTTACTATGTAGCCCCATCTACTAATGTTCATTTCTTTTTATTGAGATGAAATTTACATAGCATAAAATTAACTATTTTACAGTGAATAGTTAATTGGCAGTTAGGACTTTAACAGTGTTGTGCAAATACCACCATAACTAGTTACAAAACATTTTCATCAACCCTGTACCCATTCAGCAGCTACTCTCCCTTTCCTCCTCCTCCCAGCGTTTGGCACCCACCAATCTGTTTTCTGTCCCTGGATTTACCTCTTCTGCATATTTCATATAAATAGAATCGGACGTATGTGACCCTTTGTGTCTGTCTTGTCACTTAGATGTTTTTAAGTGTCATCCATGTTATCGATGCTTCATTTTTATGTCTAAATACATCATTGTATGTAAAGGCTCCCATTTGTTTATTAATTCATCTATTGATAGACATTTGGGTTGTTTCCCTTACTAATGTTGTATAGCTTTTAATTGACTTCAGCTACAGCTTTCCTGTAGTGAATTTACTGAATTTGTATGTTTCCAGTAAAGAAACATTTTTCATGCCATTGTCATTCTATCAGTATGATCATTTAAATGATTTAAAATGATATTAAAGAAGAGAGGCAGCATATATTGCTGTAGTCGTTATCTGGTGTGTTTTTAAAAGTATTTTCTTGGGTTTTGCCTATGAGTATTCTAAATGCCAAGCAAAGGCTCTCCTGCACCACTTGCAGGCAGTTGTCTTGTCCTTGACTTGCCTCAGGATTCCTGGTAATGAAATTAGCAAAGTAATCTTGACATCCACTTTCCACACCCAAGGGAGGGGAGGAAGGACCTATAGTAGTTTCCAAATAGGAAACTACTTTACCAGCTTTACAGCTAATCACTTCCACTCTTGCCTCTTTCCAAGGCTGGAGCGGGTGCCCCCTCCCTTGGACTCGCATGGTCCCCATGTATAACCTTACTTTAATTCTTACCACAAAATTATTTGACACTGTTTCCCCTACTAGATAGAGTCTGACAGACTGTTCAGAGACAGTCTGTCTTTTTCATCTTTGTGTTCACTGTGCCTGCCACATTAAGAGGTGCTTGATAAATATTTGATAAGAACATTGATGTCACTAAGTTGGTATTTCCTGAACATTTGTTAGTGTCACACAGAAATGTCTTTCATCTTAGTTTAGTGCACATTCCCACATATTATTTATACTCATATGTGTATGTATTTCAAAGAATAGTACCCATTTTACTTATGATACTCTGATGCTTTCTGTATTAACCAGTTTTATTTTTTCAAGCATGCTGTTCACAACCCTCCTGATTGTTTCATAAACCTCTTTAGGTCACAGCTTATAATTTGAAAGACTGCTGTAAGTTTTAGCTCAACTTGGCAGTATCTTCTCCCCAAACTCCTTCCTTGGGAATAGCTCATGAGCCCATCACCGTCAGTCATCTATTACTGTCAAAAGAAAATACTCTGCATAGGAATCTTTCTGCTTGGATTACATATGTCAGTAATTGTAGGTTCAAATAATAGAGTCAGCTTTAAAGGGACGACTGACTTGAGGACCTCTTTGGGTCTCCTTTAATGAGATGTGTCTGACACAGGGCCTGCTATGGAGTGTTTGATGAATGCTAGTTGTTGCTGCATACTTGGGTCTTTCCTCACTGGCCGCCTTCCTTGTGGCTTTGGAAGTTGGTTTTTCTTTTTGTGTTCCAACATCCAGTCCTTTATTTTATGTTCAAAGGGCTTGCTTTACTTTCCTAGGTGAATGAAATCCTATGTCGTTCTTCAGTCTGGAGTGCCTTCAAAGATCAGAAACATGATTTGTTCATTTCTGAGTCACAAACAGCAGGATACCTCACAGGTAAGCCATACCTAATTGGTTATTGTAAGACACCTGGCAGAAGCCACTTGGACCTTCTTTTTGCCCTTAATAGACTTAAAGTTGTATTCAGAGTGTTTCCTAGGCTACTAGCTGACCTTTCTTGGAGGTGCTATGAGCATGTAGTAGACCTCAGGTTTTAGCTTTATATAGCATGCAAACTGTTATGTTGAATTGGCACTGACTAAAGCCATGTATTTTGTTCAGTTTTGATCCAATTAATTGGGTTATAGACTATATTTGGAGTATGTCTGTATTAAAGTGTTTATCTTGTAAAGAGAATGAATATCTGCTGAGGAATATCAATATCAGAAACATATCATTGTTCCATATCTGTCAGAATAACAGATTAAAGCTCCAAATATATATAATTATATGTAAAAGATATTCTCCTAAGTTTCCAGTGGTTCATTTTTGGTTTTGGTAAATAATTAGGGCGTGAATTTTATGGGGTGGAATCTGTAGGTATCATGAATGAAAGCATGTTTTACTGCTTTGGTTTCAAAAGATCTTATGTTTAAAACTCAGAATGTTTGTTTGACACACTCATTGCATAATTGTGGAATAGTCATTTTCATATAGGCTTCAACATAAGAAAGTCAGACTATTGCTGAGTGCTAAAGAGGCAATATCCTGTCTCGTATAAAAGTTTTGAATTTGAAATTAACCTTAGGAATATGAGGCACTTCTTGCTGTCTGCCTGAAATTGTAGTATATAAAAATATATCAGCCCTGCATTCTCTCCTAACAAGAGATGATAAACTAAGATAAACCAGAGATTAAGAGAAAAAAATTATCACCCAGCATTTCTAAGCCATTGTAATTGTTTTTATAATCTTGATTGCTAGTATAGAAGTTTATAAAATCATGAAGACTCGATCTTGAATATTCAAAAGTAAGGACTTTGGAGGAAGTTCTGCCTGGCTTTAATTTTAAACTCGGTGTGACCCTTTTTCTCTTCACCATGACCTCTAATATTAACACTCCAAAAGTTGGAGCAGAGTCCTAAATTTTATAAACATGCAGTGCTTTGGTTGCAGGTCATGTCCTATTCAGAACAGTGTCATAGGTTTTCATTTTAATTTTTTCATGCCCTGCCCCTCATATATATGGAGAAAAATACCTAGTGTGTGGTCTTAGTCTATCCCATATCTCTCTTCAGATTTGGTCTTAAAGCTGTAGCTTCTAAGTAGGAGTTTGTTCTCATACGCACTCTAAAAACTTTGTCCAAAAGTTTACAAACAACATTTTCATGGCATTACATTAGTTACTTTGTGTGTAGGATGGTATGATTGGAAAAAAAAAAAAAAATCTGCCTTATTTTTATTTATTTATTTTGAGACAGAGTCTTGCTCTCTCACTCAGGCTGGAGTGCAGTGGCACAACCTCTGCCTCCTGGTTTCAAGCGATTCTCCTGCCTCAGCTCCCAAGTAGCTTACAGGTGTGCACCACCACACCCAGCTAATTTTTATTTTATTTTATTTTATTTTTTTAGTAGAGACAGGATTTTGCCATGTCAGGCTGGTCTTGAACACCTGACCTCAGGTAGTCCAGCCACCTCAGCCCCCCAAAGTGCTGGGATTACAGGCATGAGCCAGCACACCTGGCCTCCTTCTTTTTTTTTTTTTTTTTTTCTTGCAACAGAGTCTGGCTCTGTTGCACAGGCTGGAGTTAAATGGCACAATCTTGGCTCACTACAATCCCTGCCTCCTAGGTTCAAGCCATTCTCCTGCCTCAGCTTCCCAAGTAGTTGGGATGACAGGCATGCACCACCATGCCCGGCTGATTTTTGTGTTTTTAGTAGAGGCTGGTTTCAAACTCCTGACCTGTAGGTGGTCTGCCCACGTTGGCCTCCCAAGGTGCTGGGATTATAGGCTCATGCCACCACGCCTGGCATTTTTTTTTTTTTTTTTGAGATGGAGTCTTGCTCTGTTGACCAGGCTGGAGTGCTACAGCATGATCTCAGTTCACTGCAACCTTCATTCAAGTGATTCTCATGCCTTGGCCCCCCAAATAGCTGGAATTACAGGTGTGCATTGCCAGGCTGGTCTCGGACTCGACCTCAAATGAGGTCATTGTACTCCCAAATCCTGGGATTATAGGTGTGAGCCACTGTACATGTCCAGCTTTATTTTTCTTAACTAAGAGTAAATTGGCCCTGAAGAATAGTAATGTGTAGATTATAAGCTTTTCTACAGGAAAGCCTCTTCTAGTTCTTTTAGTTCTGTCTTACCTAGCATTCTTTGACTTGATGAAATAAAAAACATGTGTCCTTTACTTACTGACAGTGTGAACCAAAAGGTCTGTGGTTAGAATCCAGAAGAAGTAGGGGTTTATCTTCAGAGACCTGGACTTCATTTGGTCCTCACTCCCATCCACATGCCCTAGTAACTACAGGGAAAAGGTACAGGGAGTAAAAAGCTTCTTGTCTGTGCCTTTCTTTTACCTGGATCTGTGGGGTGCTTTCTGAATAAGATATGAAAAGTGTTTGTGAAGGGGTTGGAAGGTTAGGGAAAAAGAAAAGCTCCCATTCCTGGGCTGCCTTAAAGGGCAGCAAGTTCTGTACAGGCCTGGCCAAGTGGGAAGATGGAATAAAACCCTACTGGGAAGGGATTTGGGGATAATGGGTCTTTCAGAAGGTATTACTGAAGCCTGCAGACATGTCCATGTAGAACAGTCTGAACAAGCTATAAGCATCGTTGGCCCCAGAATTGTGAAATTCTGGGCACGTTATCAATCTGGGATGCTCTTTTGTACTGATGTTAGTTACTTGAGATTTTTCATCAGCTCTAGTCTGTCCTGTTTGAAAGGACTAACTTGCTGGGTGCAGTGGCTCATGTCTGTGATACCAGCAACTTTGGAGGCCAAAGTGGGCAGACTGCTTGAGTCCAAGACTTCCAGACCAGTCTGGGCAACACAGCAAGACCCCATCTCTACAAAAAAAATACAAAAATTCAGCCAGGCATGGTGGTGCATGCCTGTAGTCCCAGGTACTCAGGAGGCTTTCTTGAGCCTAGGAGGCAGAGGTTGCAGTGAGCTGAGTTTGCAATTCCACACTCCAGCCTAGGCAACAGAGCAACACTTTGTCTCAAAAAAAAAAAAAAAAAAAAGAATTAGATTATATTAAAAATGAAAAAACTAACTCCATTTCAAAAGTTAAAGCTCCTAACTCTTGCTCTCTGCCTGAAATTGTAGCATATAAGATGTCAGGCCCACATCCTCCTCTACAAATGATATAGGCAAATTAAGAGATAATTAGGTGAATTTACCGCTAGTTGGATTGATGTGTGCTCATTGCTTGAGTCGCCAAATGTTTTTTGTGTTTGAGCTTTTCATTGATGTATTGTGCATCATGTGTTTGATAAAAGGGGCATGTAGTTCTAATAATGATAAAATACCATGATGTGGAACTCCAGGAATTTATCGTGTTGTGTTTAATTGGAATTGCATTTAATTAAAGTGTACCCTGTGCTACTCCCAAACTTCAGAAGATACAGATTGTACCCACCCTTCTGTAATCATTGAAATCAGGGTGCTGTGACAACACACATCATCAATCCTTTCTTCTAACTGATATTTTTAGGTGAGTTTGGCAAGTTAGGTGGATTTTGTTTAGGACATGGGGAAAGATAAAGGAGTGAATTACCACTTCAAAGTAAGATCAAAATGACCAAAAGTACATTTTCTTCTCTCTGGCTGCTGAGTAAATGTCATTCAGTCACATGCTCAAGATTTGGGAAAATTTTAAAGCCCTAGGTAGGATTATTCAATGTTGATAAATCAGACTACATACTTCCATACATTCTCTAGCCTGGCATATTATTTTGTTTTATGATAAATGCTTATTTAAAAGTTCCTCAGTGGAATTTTTCCTATCATGCATGTAAATTGTGGTTGCTCATTATCCAGGGCCCTTGATTACTTAGCCATTTATTAGGTTCTAGAATAGCTTGGTGCTGACGGTTCAGGGACCCATAAAAATAATTTCAACAATGAAAATCCTCAAATTACCTCACCTAGAAAATCAGTAGCAAAAGAAGGAACAACAGGAAAAGGAACAGAGGCCAGGGTGAAGATGCTTTTAGGAGCTAGAATTGGTGATGAACTTTTGATGTATATACTTTATCATGGTAGCCAATTCAGTTCTGTGGGATTCTTTGTAAATTTTTCATCTTATTTCTCTGAAGTCCAGCCTTGTGAAATCTTGCCACATGTCCATTCCTGGCACCCCCTGCTCTTCCCATCTTTCTTTGGAGAGAACACAACTGCTCTTTTCCATGCTAATGACCAGGTGACACCTTTTAGCCCCAGGAAACCAGACACATCCTCAAGGAGAGGCCAGGGGCCTGGGGAGAACATCTCAAACTTTGTAGAACTCTCCAGAAATTGATTTTGATTTGCCTTTCCTAAAGAGGCAAATAATGGTGCTAAAAATACCTAATAAGTTTATGAAGTTATTGCAAGACAACTCGAAAGTAGTTGTTTGTATGGTAGTCAGCAGATGGCACTGTGTTTCAAATTTAAAATACCCAACAGTTAGCTGGGCAATGTGGCACGCCCTTCTGGTCCATGTGGACAGGCTGAGTCCGACTACTCAGTAGTCTGGGGTGGGAAGATCACTTGAGCCTAGGAGTTTGAGGTCCGGACAGGGGAGTAGCTTGAGCCCAGGAGTTCAAGGCAGCATAGCGAGACTGCCATCTCTTAAAAGCACACACACAAAGATGGGCGAAGGGAATAATTATCCAGCAGTACTCCAGCATGCCTCAGCACACAGTTTGAGAACTGCTTCATTCATGGTTTGGTCTTAGAACCTATTTTGATAAGAACCAAGTTGAGCCCACAATCAATTGCTTAGAAACCACACAGTCTGGAGTGTTTGAGGTCTTACTGTTAAGGGTTACTTCTTTGATGAGACCTACTGCATGGTTTTGCGGTAATCATGCTACAGCCTAAAGTTCAGAAAATGATGATGGGTGGGAAATGATCACAGCGTGCTGCTGTAGCTCTGAACTGCGTTGCCAGTGGGGGGTTGCTGACCTGGTGGCCTTTTCCCATGAGCAGACTGAAAAGGCTGGCATCCTGATTGGCTCAAGGCAGGAGTTGATAGATGCAGGCCCCACAGTACCTTAAAAAGGGGAAATTTTTTTTGTAAGTTCTACTAGTACAAGGTTTTTATAAGTACCGCGTTCCAAGTAGCTGGGCACTCTGATTGGCTTCAATTATAGCTCACACAGGCTGAGTCATCTCTGCCCATGTGTCTGAATAAGCCATTTCATATCCACAGTACAGTACTTTTACCGTCAAAACAAGATGAATCTGAATGGTGGCTTTTTGTCCTCCACCAATCCCTATTTCTGCCTTCATCAAACTACTCTGCTGTTTGCAGTTCCTCACAACTTCCCTTGCTGCTTATATTTCTTTTTTCCCCTCAGGTGTCTCTCCTTCCCTTCTAACTGGCAGCAGCCCCCTTCACCTCAGGAGCGGGCTTTAGATCCGCTCTGCCAGGCAGCTTGCTAACTTCTGTGTAGCTCTCTGAAGCAGGTAGAGAAACGTTTTGCTAAATGCATGCCGTTCCCACTGCCTTTCTAGTCCTAACCCTTCAATGTTTAGTTGTTTGCCTTGTTTCCTACAATTTCAGCTAAAACTATTGCTCAGTATGCAATATTATGCTACATTGTCCCTTGCAAGTACTTGTTAGTTTGTGCAGTGCTTCTGAGGTGTAATTAAATGTTTATGCAATGTTTAAACTCTAGAGGGCTAAAGCCATTAATATGCCTAGAGAACACATCTCGATAAATGCTGGCATATATGGCATTTTCATGCAATAGAAACTGTTAGAATCAAGGGAGAAATAGAAGACTAAAATATCAGTACCCTTTCACATAGCATTCTTGTTTTATCCTGTGACAGATGGATGTCCAGAGCCTGCCTTTTCTTTCTCAGAGTCCTTGGTGTAGCAACCCTTGTTCATTTGGTGTTACTTGTTACAATAGCATTTCTTTGCACCAAATGAAAATAGGCTAGAGTGTTGACAGAAGTGTTTATGTTGAATTTCATCACGGGACTTTTGGATGGGCTGAGTGTAGTTTCTTTTGTCTGTTTCCATTTTTTCCATTTGACATAGCTCTTTTCAGTGCTCAGAATTTTTTGAAAGACTGAACTTTCCAAATGTAAGAAGGAAAATTTTTTTTCCATATTTCCACACCAGTGTTACTGTCCAGCATACATTTTGAAACGATTTCTAGTCTATAGTATGGGCAAATGTGAAAATAGTACTATGTAGCTGTTAAGGTATAGGTGTACATTTAGGTCATCGAAATCGATTATTAGTTTCATGTGATGGAGTGCCTGAGCAGGTTCTGACATTATTATAAAGGTCAGTGTTTGCACTAGACTCTCTCTCTAGAAGTGTGTGCTTTCCTTTTTCTCTTGCAGGACCTGGAGTTGCTGGCTACCTTACTGCAGGTACATCCACATCAGTCATGTCTAACCTGCCACCTCCTGTAGACCATGAGGCAGGTGACGTTGGCTATCAGACTTGAAATATTCACAAGAGACAATAAACGCTGAAAGGCCAGCGCCGAGTCCACATTCCTCCAGCTGATATGTCGAAGCAAATTCTTACTGCCTTTCTCCTGGTTTCATGACAGTGTTATTCCTTTTTCTATAAATATATTTTTAGGAAAAAAGTCAGTGATTGTAATTGTATCACATTATAAGAAAGCACTCTGTGGATCAACGTAAGTGGGTACACGAGAATTTTTTTTTCTTGGTGTATGTAAGCACATTTTGTTCCTGTTTACAAAACTGTGAATCAAAAAGACAAAACTTTCCTCCTAGTTTTTGTAATTTTTTTTTTGAATTAGCATGACTGTAGGGTTGAGCTACAGTCAACAAAAATTGGGCTAAGTGACTTCCCCAGGAAAGAATAGTTTCTTCTCCTGCATCAAGTCTATGTGGCCATCCTCCTCCCACCATCCAAGACTATTAGGTTTTGTTGTCCCTGCACCCCTTCACTGGTATCCTCAATCATTAACCTGAAAGCTCACAGTACACATTAGTATGTATAACTGGCTTTACCAAATTGAATGAAAAGGAGCTTGTGCAAAAAAATTTCAAAGTGGATGTCAAGATGTTATGTAAGAGATTCGTGTAATTGTGAAATGTTCTATACACTATCAAATATATAAAGCTTTCTATATTGAATGTATATTATACAGATCATTCATATGTGTACATAAAATTTTAAAAATAAAGGGAATTGACTGCTTTGTTAATGATATATATCTGTTCTAGTTTAATCTTTCCCTTTGAAGACCTCATATCTTTATTTCTAAGACAGATGAAGTGTTAAACAGACTATCTTACATTTGGATCTCCTCATACAGACAGCTGCATTGACATATCTAATCATTCCGAACTTTAATATTTCAGCCACATCTAAGTTGCCAGACACAGACAGCATCTCATTTATTTTTCATACAACATTCAGGAATGGGTCAGGCTGTTAATAATGTGTGAATTAATGTAACATTAGTATTTTTTAAGAGACAACTAAATAGCCAGAAGATTTTTCAAATAGCAACTCTCAGCACATAGATTTTCTAGTATGACTGCAAGCTGCAAGAAACCATAAACGTGGAGAATATAAACAGTTCTTAAAGAAGGGGGAAATACCCACACCTCCAAGATTCCTTTCAAACCAAGAACCTAGTTTACAGCTGATGTGTAAGAACAGCCAAAATGGAAACTTCTATTACAAATCACTGATTCAAACTTTTGCATCGTTTATCATCTCTCACAGATTGTTTCTAGACAATAGTAGACCATAAACGTGTTCACTAAAAGAAATTATAACAGCCAAATTGGGATTAGGTATTAAGAAGAGCATAAATCAACATAGCAATATTTTCTTTTAAATACTAAGTATATAAGTATTGTGAGTATAATAAAGGCCTGTAAATCCACAATCATCGATGTTTAGATGCCAATAACAGCTAACCTTTATTGAATATTTACTGTCTGCCAAGTATTGTATAACCTCATTTAATCCTCAGAACAAACCTGTCGGCCAGTTAAACCTCAAAGCAAACCCATCGGCCTGGTACCGATATGATTCCCATCTTCCAGGTGAAGTACACGAGGTTCAGAGAAGTAAAGCAGCTTACTAAAAGTCACACAACTAGTAAGTTACAGAGTAAGAAATCAAAACTACACTTTGGGAGGCCGAGGCGGGTGGATCACGAGGTCAAGAGATCGAGACCATCCTGGTCAACATGGTGAAACCCCGTCTCTACTAAAAAAATACAAAACATTAGCTGGGCATGGTGGCACGTGCCTGTAATCCCAGCTACTCAGGAGGCTGAGGCAGGAGAATTGCCTGAACCCAGGAGGCGGAGGTTGCGGTGAGCCGAGATCGCGCCATTGCACTCCAGCCTGGGTATCAAGAGCAAAACTCTGTCTCAAAAAAAAGAAATCAAAACTACTCTTATGTGTCACTGAAGTGTATATTCTGAGCCATTATAGTAAGACAATAGCAATGTCAAGCAAATGTATGTGATGGGGAAAGTTGAGTTTTGATCTTTCAGGGTGGAGGCTTTACCTGAGATTTAAGCATGAAGCCATTTGCCTTAGTCCTGAGATAGATATAAAAGTGAGACAGCTTGAGCAGGGTAACAGGAAAGTATATATAGGACACCTGGAGGGGTGGGGGGTTGTCTGGTACAGCTAGGGGATAAAGGTCAAGAGAGAACCCAGCCTGAGACCCAGGGAGGAGCCAGCTGGACCATGTCCTAAGTGCCGGGCTGAGGCATGAACATCAAACCTAATAGTGATTCAGGAATGAGATCTGTGTTTTAAAATAAACAGCAGTGTGGAATGATCAGTTTGGTGTGTTTGTTATGGGAGGGGCTGTTTAGAGGTAGCAAAACTCCAATGCACTCTGGTAACCCACAGTCCATCTAAGGAGCAGCACAGAGGCAAAACACAGGGAATGGGCAAGAGACCACGCTGGAACCTTGTCCGTCCGCCGAGGATCATTACCAGGTGCTCAGCTCAAGAATCCCTTTCAGTCTAGAACTTCTGTGATCCCTCTCATGCTTAAATTGTTCATTATATGCTGAAAATTGTGTAAATAACTAAGCTTTATTAGGATTTTGGGAAGAGCACTTTGAAAAAAAAAAGTGCAGGCCAGGCACAGTGGCTCACGCCTGTAATCCCAGCACTTTGGGAGGCCGAGGCGGGTGGATCACGAGGTCAAGAGATCGAGACCATCCTGGTCAACATGGTGAAACCCCGTCTCTACTAAAAATACAAAAAACATTAGCTGGGCATGGTGGCACGTGCCTGTAGTCCCAGCTACTCAGGAGGCTGAGGCAGGAGAATTGCCTGAACCCAGGAGGCGGAGGTTGCGGTGAGCCGAGATTGCGCCATTGCACTCCAGCCTGGGTAACAAGAGCGAAACTCCATCTCAAAAAAGAAAAAAAAAGAAAAAAGTAGTGGAGATGTACTGTTTTTGGCAGCCTACTCTGACTAGGAATTTAATTTCCTACTTGAGGTTTTGGGAATGCATGGCCCTTCTTTTACTGGCCAGCGTGAGTGTGACCAAGGAAGGCAGACTCCTTTGTTTCCCTAACTATAAAATAAGGTTGATAATTCTTAACCCATTCCTGAAAGGGGTGTTATGAGGCGAAAAAAAAAAACAAATTCAGTTCCCTTGCAATAAGAGAAAAAGCAGTGGTTACAAGGAATTGGATGGATGTGCTTTCTGTCCAATGAGTTGTTAATCAGGTGTTCTTTTAAATGACTGAACTCCTTTTGCATTATGTCGTTTCATGGTCACATGCCACTTTTGTGATGGGAGAGAGGAGGACAGGACTTCGGGGAAACTAGTTGTTACTGACTAAATGGTTGTGTCTTCCCCCAAAATTCATATGGTGAAGCCCTAACCCCCAGTGATATTTGGAGATGGGGCCTCAGGGAGGAAATTAGCATAGATGAGGTAATGAAGATGATGCCCTCATAATGGGGTTAATACCTTAGACACCAGAGAGCCCACCTGTACCCCCAAATCCCCCCTACCTCCTCTTCCCCCGCACTTGACATCCTGAGCCAAGAGGTCATGTGAGCGCACTGGGAGATAGCAGCCACCTACAAGCCAAGAGAAGAGGCCTCAGAATGAAACTGAACTTGCTGGCATATTGATCTTAAACTTCCCAGCCGCCAGAACTGTGAGAATTTCAAGCCACCAGTCTATGGTATTTTGTTATGACAGCCCAAGCAGACTAATACATAGTGTTGGCTAGAGCACCAGTAACAAATGAGAGGAGAGTTTGCTTACAGATTAGGACAGAATACTTGCTGTGGGTCTCCTGGCCAAGATGGCCAAATAGGAACAGCTGCTGCACACCTCCCAGCAAGATCGGCTCAGAAGGTGGGTGATTTCTACATTTCCAACTGAGGTACCTAGTTCATCTCATTGGGACTGGTAGGACAATGGGTGCAGCCCAAGGTGGGCAAGCCAAAGCAAGGTGGGGCATTGCCTCACCCAGGAAGTACAAGGGAACTTTGTCTCCTAGCCAGGGGAAGCCATTAGGGACTATTTCCTGCACTCTGGCCAGATACTGCGCTTTTCCCATGGTCTTCACAACCTGCAGACCAGGAGATTCCCTCTGGTGCCACACAACCACCAGGGCCCTGGGTTTCCAGCACAAAACTGGGCAGCCATTTGGGCAGAAACCAAGCTAGCCACAGCAGTTTTTTTTTTTTTTGTTGTTTTTTTCCATATTCCAGTGGCACCTGTAACACCAGCAAGACAGAACTGTTCACTTCCCTGGAAAGGGGGCTGAAGCCAGAGAGCCAAGTGGTCTGGCTCAGCTGGTCCCACTCCCAGAGACCAGCAAGCTAAGATCCACTGGCTTGTAATTCTAGCAGCCATCACAGCAGTTTGAGCTTAACCTGGGTTGTTTGAGTTCAGTGGGGGGAGGGGTGTCTGCAGTTGCTGAGGCTCGAGTAGGCAGTTTCAACCCCACAGTGTAAGCAAAGCTGCTGGGAAATTCAAACTGGGTAGAACCCAACATACTTCAGCAGCTGTAGGCACTGTCTCACTAGATGTCCTCACTGGGCAGGCCATCTCTGAAAAAAGTAGCCGGGTAGGGAGGTATAAAGGCAGGCCCCACCTTCCTGGGGCAGAACACCTGGGTAAAGGGGAGGTAGTGGGTACAGCTTCAGCAGACCTAGCCATCCCTGCCTGGCAGCTCTAAAGAGAGTAGCGGATTTCCCAACACTGTTCAAGCTTTGATAAGGTGCAGACTGCTGCCTCAAGTTGCTACCTGACCCCCATGTATCCTGACTGGGAGACACCTCCCAGTAGGGGCCAACAGACATCTCCTACAGGAGAGCTCTGGCTGGCATTCTGTTGGGTACCCGTCTGGGACTAAGCTACCAAAGGAAGGAACAGGCAGCAATCTTTGGTGTTTTGCGGGCTCTCCTGGTGATTCCCAGGCAAGCAGGGTCTGGAGTGGACCTCCAGCAAACTCCAACAGATTGCAGCAGAGGGGCCTGTTAGAAAACTAACAAAGAGAAAGAAATAGTTGCAACATTAACAAAAAGGATGTCCACTCAGAGACCCCATCCAAAGGTCAACAACCTCAAAGACCAAAAGAAGATAAATCCACATAGATTGGAAGAAACCAGCACAAAAAGGCTGAAAACTCCAAAAACCAGAATGCCTTTTCTCCTTTAAAGGATCACAGCTCCTTGCCAGCAAGAGAACAAAGCTGAATGGAGCATACGTTTAACAAATTGACAGAAGCAGTCTTCAGGAGGTGGGTAATAACAAACTTCTCCGAGCTAAAGGAATACGTTCTAACCCAATGCAAGGAAGCTAAGAACCTTGAGAAAAGGTTAGACAAAAAGCTAACTAGAATAGCCAGTTTAGAGAAGAACATAAATGACCTGATGGAGCTGAAAAACAGCATGGAAACTCTGTGAAGCACACAGAAGTTTCAATAGCCGAATCTGTCAAGCAGAAGAAAGGATATCAGAGATGGAAGATCAACTCAATGAAATAAAGCAAGAAGACAAGATGAGAAAAAAAAGTGAAAAGAAATGAATAAACCTTCCAAGAAATACAGGATTATGAGAAAAGACCAAATCTACATTTGATCGGTATACCTGAAATTGAAGAGGAGAATGAAACCAAGTTGGAAAATACTCTTCAGGATATTATCCAGGAGAACTTCCCCAACCTAGAAGGCAGGCCAACATTCAAATTCAGGAAATACAGAGACCATCACAAAGATACTCTTTGAGAAAACCAACCCCAAGACACATAATCATCAGATTCACCAAGGTTGAAATGAAGGAAAAATTGCTAAGGGAAGCCAGAGAGAAATGTCAGGTTACCCAGAAAGGGAAGCCTAACAGCAGATCTCTAGGCAGAAATTCTACAAGTCAGAAGAGAGTGGGGGTCAATATTCAACATTCTTAAGAATTTTCAATTCAGAATTTGATATCCAGCCAAACTAAGCTTCGTATGCAAAAGAGAAATAAAATCCTTTATGGACAAGCAAATCCTGAGACATTTTGCCACCACCAGGCCTGCTCTCCAAGAACTCCTGAAGGAAGCACTAAACATGGAAACGAATAACCAATATCAGCCACTGCAAAAACATAACAAATTGTAAAGATCATCAATGCTGTGAAGAAACTGCATCAACTAACAGGCAAAATAACCAGCTAGCCTCATAATGGCAGGATCAAATTCACACCTAACAATATTAACCTTAAATGTAAATGGGCTGACAGGCTGGCAAATTGGATAAAGAGTCAAGAACCATTGGTGTGCTGTATTCAGCAGACCCATCTCACATGCAAAGACACAAATAGGCTCAAAATAAAGGGATGGAGGAATATTTACCAAGTAAATGGAAAGCAAAAAAAAAAAAAGCAGGGGTTGCAATCCTAGTCCATGATAAAATAGACTTTAAACCATCAAAGATCAAAAGAGACAGAAGGGCACTACATAATGGTAAAGGGATCAATGCAATAAGAAGAGCTAATCTAAATATATATGCACCCAATGCAGGAGCACCCAGATTCATAAAGCAAGTTCTTAGAGACCTACAAAGAGACTTAGACTCCCACACAATAATAGTGGGAGACTTTAACACCCCACTGTCAATATTAGGCAGATCAACAAAACAGAAAGTAAACTTGGATATCCAAGACTTGAACTCAGCTCTGGACCAAGCAGATGTAATAGACATCTACAGAACCCTCCACCCAAAATCAAAAGAATATACATTCTTCTCAGCACCACATCACACCTATTTTAAGATTGACCACATAATTGGAAGTAAAACACCCCTCAGCAAATGCTAAATAATGGAAATTATAATAGTCTCTCAGACCACAGTGCAAACAAATTAGAATTCATTCAGTCACTCAAAGGATTAAGAAACTCATTCAAAACCACACAACTACATGGAAACTGAACAACCTGCTCCTGGATGACTACTAGATAAATAGCGAAATGAAGGCAGAAATAAAGATGTTCTTTGAAACCGATGATAACAAAGACACACACAACATACCAAAATCTCCAGGGCACGTTTAAAACAGTGTGTAGAGGGAAATTTATAGCACTAAATGCCCACAGGAGAAAGAAGGAAAGATCTAAAATTGATACCCTAATGTCAAAATTAAAAGAACTAGAGAAGCAAGAACAAACAAATTCAAAGGCCAGCAGAAGACAAGAAATAACTAAGATCAGAGCAGAACTGAAGGAGATAGAGACACAAAAAGCCCTTAGAAAAAAAAATCAATGACTACAGGAGCTGGTTTTTGGAAAAGATCAACAAAATAGATAGGTCGCTAGCCAGACTAATAAAGAAGAAAAGAGAGACGATTCAAACAGATGCAATAAAAAGTGATAAATGTGAGATTACCACCAAACTTGTAGAAATACAAACTACCATCAGAGAATACTATAAATACCTCTACACATGTATAACAGAAAACCTAGAAGAATTGGATAAGTTCTGGGACACTTACACCTTCCCAAGACTAAACCAGGAAGAAGACAAATCTCTGAATAGACCAATAATAAGGTCTGAAATTGGGGCAGCAATTAATAACTGGCCAACCAAAAAAAGTTCAAACAGTTTCACAGCTGAATGCTACCAGAGTTACAAAGAGGAGCTGGTACCATTCCTTCTGAACCTATTCCAAACAATAGAAAAAAAGGGAATTCTCCCTAATTCATTTTATGAGGCCAACATCATCCTGATACCAAAACCTGAGAGACACAACAACAACAACAAAGTTTCAGGCCAATATCCCTGATGAACATAGATGCAAAAATCCTCAATAAAATACTGGCAAACCAAATCCAACAGCATATCAAGAAGCTTATCCATCAGAAGTTGGCTTCATCCTGTTGGTGCAAGCCTGGTTCAACATATGCAAATCAATAAACATAATCCATCACATAAACAGAACCAATGACAAAAACCACGTGATTATCTCAGTAGATGCAGAGAAGGGCTTTGACAAAATTCAACAACGCTTTATGCTAAAAACTCTCAATAAACTAGGTATCGATGGAACATATCTCAAAATAAGAGCTATTTATGACAAACCCACAGCCAATATCAGACTGAATGGGCAAAAACTGGAAGAATTCCCTTCGAAAACTGGCACAAGATAAGGATGCTGTCTCTCACCACTCCTAATGAACATAGTATTGGAAGTTCTGGCCAGGGCAATCAGGCAAGAGAAAGAAATAGAGTATTCAAATAGGTAAAGAAGTTAAATTGTCGGTATTTGCAGATGACATGATTGTATATTTAGAAGACCCCATCATCTCAGCCCCAAATCTCCTTAAGCTGATAAGCAACTTCAGCAAAGTCTTGTGATAAAAAATCAATGTGCAAAAATCACAAGCATTCCTGTATACCAATAACAGAGATCCAAATCATAAGTGAACCCCCATTCACAATTGCTACAAAGAGAATTAAATACCTAGGAATACAACTTACAAGGGACGTGAAGGACCTCTTCAAGGACAGCTACAAACCACTGCTCAAGGAAATAAGAGAGGACACAAACAAATGGAAAAACATTCCATGCTCATGGTTAGGAAGAATCGATATTGTGAAAATGGTCATACTGCCCAAAGTAATTTATAGATTCAATGCTATCCCCATCAAGCTACCACTGACTTTCTTCACAGAATTGGAAAAAACTACCTTAAATTTCATATGCAACCAAAAAAGAGCCTGCATAGCCAAGACAATCCTAAGGAAAAAAAAAAAAAAAGCTGGAGGCATCACACTACCTGACTTCAAACTATACTACAAGGCTACAGTAACCAAAACAGCATGGTACTGGTACCAAAACAGATAGACCAATGGAACAGAACAGAGGTCTCAGAAATCATGCCACACCTACAACCATCTGATCTTTGATAAACCTGACAAAAACAAGCAATGGGGAAAGGATTCCCTATTTAATAAACGGTGTTGGGAAAACTGGCTAGCCATATGCAGAAAGCTGAAAAGGGATCCCTTCCTTACACCTTACACAAAAATTAAGATGCATTAAAGACTTAAATGTAAGACCTAAAACCATAAAAACCCTAGAAGAAAACCTAGGCAATATCATTCAGGACATAGGCATGGGCAAAGACTTCATGACTAAAACACCAAAAGCAATGGTAACAAAAGCCAACATTGACAAATGGCATCTAATTAAAGAGCTTCTGCACAGCAAAAGAAAATATCATTAGAGTGAACAGGCAACATACAGAATGGGAGAAAATTTTTGCATTCTACCCACCTGACAAAGGGCTAATATTCAGAATCTACAAAGAACCTAAACAAATTTACAAGAAGAAAACAACTCCATCAAAAGTGGGCAAAGGATATGAACAGATACTTCTCAAAAGAAGATATTTATGTGGCCAAGAAACATGAAAAAAAGTTCATCATCATTGGTCATTAGAGAAATGCAAATCAAAACCATATTGAGATACCATCTCATGCCAGTTAGAATGACAATCATTAAAAAGCCAGGAAACAGCAGATGCTGGAGAGGATGTGGAGAAATAGGAATGATTTTACACTGTTGGTGGGAGTGTAAATTAGTTTAACCATTGTGGAAGACAGTGTGGTGATTCCTCAAGGATCTAGAACTAGAAATACCATTTGACCCAGCAATCCCATTACTGGGTATACACCCAAAGGATTATAAATCATTCTCTATTATAAAGACACATGCATATGTATGTTTATTGCAGCACTGTCCACAATAGCAAAGACTTAGAACCAACCCACATGCCCATCAATGACAGACTGGATAAAGAAAATATCCAGTCTGTCATTGATGGGCATGGCACATATGCACCATGGAATACTATGCAGCCATAAAATAGGATGAGTTCATGTCCTTTGCAGGGACATGGATGAAGCTGAAAACATCATTCTTAGCAGGCTAACACAAGAACAGAAAACCAAACACCACATGTTCTCACTCATAAGTGTGAGTTGAACAATGAGAACACATGGACACAGGGAGGGGAACATCATACAGCGGGTACTGTCAGGGGGTGAGGGGCTAGGGGAGGAATAGCATTAGGAGAAATACCTAATGTAGATGACCGGGTGATGGGTGCAGCAAACCACCATGGCACGTGTATCCCTATGTAACCAACATGCATATGCTGCACATGTACCACAGAACTTAAAGTACAATAATAATTTAAAAAAGATTAGTGCCACAAAGGGCTGATTGGAGCCAGAGCCACCTGACCTTTGATGGGACTTGGTATAAATTCAGCTCAAGCATCTTCAGAAACAACTGACAGCCTGTGCTGAAGCTGGGGAGGCAGACCCCCAAGACTGGCCCACAGCACACACCAAAACTTGGAATGGATACTAAGTTAGAACTAGGTGACTGTTGGGTGCCTGGGAGTGTTACCAGTTTTTGTTTTGTTTTGTTTTGTTTTTAGAGTACGTGTTGAGTTTTTAGTATCCAGGTTATATCAGAATCACTCCTGGATGCCCAAGGTGTTGATTCTAAATCAGAATCACTGCTGGATACCCAAGGTATTGATTCTATTCTATGTCAGCCCCAAATGTTTGTGTGGATTTTGGTTGAATTCAATGTTTAACTCATCATCTCATGTCACCCAGTCTATTTAAATTAGGACAAGAGAAGAGAAGCAAGGTATGCCAAAGCCAGTACGGACTGGACTGGGGCCACCTGGGCTGTGGTTCTGGTCTTCACCAAGTGACTTTGGAGCTGTCACCAATAAATGGGGGTCATTAATGTCTCCCTCATGGGGATGTTCGGGAGGTCAGGAATGATAGATGTAAACACCTAATAAGGTGTCAGCCTTGTAGACAGGAGTGTTCAGGAATCAGGAGCTGGGCTTGGTGAGGTTGTGTCAAGGAAGAAAACTGGCTTGTCAGGCAGATTCTGCCCTGCTGAGGTTTCTGACATCAGGCGTTAGTTTTGTCTATGAAATGCCTGGTTTGATCTGGTCAGGAAATCTTACTTTGGTGTTAAGAATCTGTTGAAAGATATATAAACCCTTTATGCAAAAATGGCCAAAAGCACATATTTAAAAAATATCAGAAAACTCAGTCCCACCCTCGCCCCACTTTAAAATCTCAGACCCAAATCACTTCTCAGAATTATTGTTTCCCATAAATGACTTACTATGAAATAAATTCTTTAACTCCTCCATTGTAGTGGAAACTTCAGGCATCTATCCTGGTCATCAATGCTTTCCTATTACTAGTTTTTACTACCTGTGTTGTTTAATATGTTATTTAGCATTTAAAGCAAAGAACTTCACATCTGGATTATTCACCACTAATTTCCAAACTTAGGGAGTAAAAGGTGGGCGAGCCTACTGTGGGCTTCAGGGCCCCATGAATGCAGCAAATAGGGTGGCCAGTTTAAAACATCTGTTTGCCATCAAGCTTACAAAAGGAGATCTGTACATTTCCATCATTTTTACAAATCCCCAATTTAGGGAAATAACTTTGTAAGAGAAGTAAAAGGCCCAGAACTATTAATGAAAACTCTGTTATTTATGAAAGAATGTTCATGCTTACATTTTTTTAACATTGAAAAAGGATATGGTTTATATGCAAGTTACCATGTATGAAGAGTTTTCGGCTATTGTCCAATGGCAGTAGATAAAAAAACCTCAGGTCTGCAAAGAACATTGGCCTCATTCCCCGGCCCCTGACTAATGTCTGTGAGCAGGAAAAGAGGAACCTCATGCCCTCAGTCTCTTTATTTCAAGGAAAAGTTTACGAAGATGTGGCTTGAGTCAATGAAAGAATGAGTCATTTGTCTTCAAAAGGAAAGGTCATATGGAAGTAATTCTACAAATATTTAGCTGTGCATAAGTTCAGGAAAGTCACTTCAGTTACTTAAGCTCAAACCCCAGTCTCACATTTTAGTATTTTACACAACTCAAAATAGCCATTCATATGTATCTATCAGGCTTCCCAGTATTCCAAGGCAGGAAATGGGACATTTTTCCCAGCTTTAAATGTAAGAGCTGACCTGAGGACAATCTTGTCAGCCCTAAAATGATGAGGTGAGTTCAGAGTATCTAAGCGCATCTAGAGTTTGGAGCAGAAAACTTTATCAGCTGATACACAGCCAGATGATGCCACACCCTTCCTAAAGCAACCCAGGGACTTTCCTAGAGCAACCCAGCCTTGTGGAGAGACTTTGAAGGCGGCCATTACTGTGAATGCTGACAGGTGTAGACCTCCAGATATGAGAGGAGAAGCACGAAGGAGGCCAAAACAGGAAGAAAAGGAAATTTGGAGGACACTAGGAAGAAGAAAGCATTGGGAAAGAAAGCTATTTAACAGTACCCTCAAAAATAAGCATTGCATCTACAAAACAACAGGATGCCACTTAGAAAAAAAATTTTTTTTCACAGAAAATCAGGTCTTACAAATTTTTTTTTTTTTTCTGAGACGGAGTTTCGTTCTTATTGCCCAGTCTAGAGTGCAATGGCACGATCTCGGCTCACCGCAACCTCCGCCTCCTGGGTTCAGGCAATTCTCCTGCCTCAACCTCCTGAGTAGCTGGGATTACAGGCATGCGCCACCATGCCCAGCTAATGTTTTGTATTTTTAGTAGAGACGGGGTTTCACCATGTTGACCAGGATGGTCTCGATCTCTTGACCTCGTGATCCACCCGCCTCGGCCTCCCAAAGTGCTGGGATTACAGGCTTGAGCCACCGCGCCTGGCCTAATTTTGTATTTTTAATGGAGGCAGGGTTTCTCCATGTTGGTCAAGCTGGTCTCGAATTCCTGACCTCAGGTGATCTGCCTGCCTCAGCCTCCCAAAGTGCTGGGATTACAGGTGTGAGCCACTGCATCTGGCCTTAAAAATTTTTTTAATAATAAAAATAGAAGAAATGAAAAACAGTAGAAGACAATGACAGAGAAAGCTGAGGAAATCTTGTTAAGAAGCAGAGTTAAGATGGAAAAAAGAGACCCAGTTCAGGGGGCTCATTATCCAAAAACTTTAGATCCCAAGAGAGATACTAGTTTTGAAAAGGGTCTGAGAACAAAATAAAAAATTCAAGCATTTTCCAGGTAAGGAAGACTATGCCACCAAAGAGGCCAAGGGAACTTCTCCTTCACCCTCTGAAGGTTCGCTGAAAACTCAGCTTGCAAAAGGTGGATGAATTGGAAAAAAGGCATACACATTTATAATGAGTATACACAGGAGCCTTCAGAATGAAGGCCCAAAGATCCCGGGGAAATTGTTCACTTTGATGCTTAGGTTCAACAAAGTATTGATAGCTATATTCTGATTGGCTATGTTTATGATTGGACAAAAAAGGTAAAATCTAATGCTAAGAGACTGGGTGGAGAAACTCAGCAAGGTCTGTTTAGGCTCCTCTTGGTCTATTTGAGCATGCAGTCCTTCTTTCTGGGTATGGGGTGGGTCCTTCTCTGGAATAGGGGTCCTCTGACCTATAATCAAACAATGTAGGTCAGATAATCTCTTTGTGGCCAGTTTTTACATAGAAAGGAAGAGGGAAAGGGTAATAATTTTAGGTTTTATGGCTGGCTTTGGGGAAAAGAGGTTCTGGTTTCTGACCTACCTTGGGGAAGAGAGATTCTAGTTTCTGTGGCTAGCCTTGGGGGAGAATGGAACTGGGCGACAGGAGGGTGGGAGAAGGTCAGAAAAACTTCTGGTTCTGAGGCCTTCATTTTGGGGTTTATGAGTCCCAATGTCAGAGGTGTTTGAACCAGAGTGACTGCACCTTGAATAGGGGCTGGGTCACACAACGCTGAGATCCACGGGCTGCATCCCCAGGAGGTTAGGCATTCTCAGTCACAGGATGAGACAGGAGGACAAGAGGACTGGTTTCATGGATACGGGTCATAAAGACCCTGCCAATAAAACAGGATCTGGTAAAGAAGCCGCCAAACCCCACCAAAACCAAGATGGCAATGAAAGTGACCTCTGGTGGTCCTCACTGCTCATTATACAGTAATTATAATACATTAGCATGAAAGATTATTCCCACCAGTGCCATGACAGTTTACCAACACCATGGCAACACCCGAAAGTTACCCTATGTAGTCTAAAAAGGGAATTTTCTGGAAAACTCATGAATAATCCACCCCTTGTTTAGCATATGATCAAGAAATAACCATAAAAATAGCTCAGGCCTGTAATCCCAGCATTTTGGGAGGCTGAGGCAGGTGGATCACGAGGTCAGGAATTCAAGACCAGCCTGGCCAAGATGGCAAAACCCTGTCTCTACTAAAAATACAAAAAAAATTTAGCCGCCCCTGGTGGTGTGCACCCATAATCCCAGCTACTCGGGAGGCTGAAGCAGGAGAATCACTTGAACGTGGGCGGCAGAGGCTGTAGTGAGCTGAGATTGCACCACTGCACTCCAGCCTGGGTGACAGAGCAAAACTCCATCTCAAAAAAAAAAAAAAAAAGCCAGCCAGCAGCCCTCAGGGATACTCTGTCTATAGAGTAGCCATTCTTTTGTTTCTTCCCTAATAAACTAGCTTTCACTTTATGGACTTACCTCAAATTATTTCTTGTGCAAAATCCAAGAACCCTCTCTTGGGGCCTGGACAGGGACCTCTTTCCAGTAATACCAGTACTACCGAGTGCCCAGCCCAGTAGATGAAAATCAACCCTTACAAATGCACATAATTGTGAAATTTTACCATATGAAAACAAGATCTTATAACCCTCCAGCGTGTGGCAGGAGAAGAGGAAACCATTTTTTAGAAAGAAACAAGCATTAGAATAGCACTAGATTGCTCAATAACATTGAACGAAGACAAGGGAGTGATGCCTTCAAAAATCTCAACCCAGGAGTCTATATCCAGTGAAACTGTGATATTGTTCCAGAATTGCTAGCCTTTGCTTACTGGCAATAACTAAAATAAGCAGCCCACGCTAATTCCATCCTGGCTCCTGTGACTTGTAATAAGTAACTAAGATCTGTGACTTCTATCACTACCCCGATAATGTGTAAACAAATGCTTATCTTGACTTCTATAAACCACTGAAGTAACAAACAGAATGACAAAAGTCCCCTGGCCCTTGGAATGTCCGGAGACCCCCACCCTCGTCCCTGCCCAGGAGGTGAATCACAGAATCCCCTGGCCCTTGGAATGTCCGAAACCTTTTCATTCCCATCCCCGCTCCTCACCCCTACTCCCAAGGTGGTTTTCGGGTATAAAAAGTCTTGGCACTGTCCTTTCGACACCACAGGTTGGAGAGACGTTAGTCCTCTGTGGTCGCCAGCATAATAAATGACCCTGCAATCTGGCATACTTTTGTCTTGGTGCTAACTTTCTATGCTCGGTCCAGTACAACAAAACTACCGATTAAGTGAGGGAGCACGACTGAGAAATTTTTACACACACAAGGTCTCACATATACCTCCCATTAATTATTTTGTAAGAAGCTCCAGAAAGATGTTCTGTACTAAAGCAGGGTACCCAACAAAGTGTGGGGGCCAAGGGAAACCTGCCCATTGCCCTCTGAAGGTTCACTGAAAATCAACTGACATAAGGCAGATGAATAGGAGAAAAAGCATACAAACTTATTAACATGTACCTGTGGTCCCAGCTACTCGGGAAGCTGAGGCAGAGAATCACTTGAGCCTGCCTGCAGGTTGAGGCTTTAAGGAGCTATGATCCTGCCATTTTACTCCAGCCTGGGCAACAGGTGAGACTTGGTCTGAAAAAAAAAAAAAATCTTTACAGAGTATGTCAAAGAAGTCTATTTTGGGATGAAATATTTTGATTTTCTTCAAAAGGATGGTGGAATTCTAATGATATTGAAAAGATATTTTGAATTAAGGCCAGCTTGCAGCTGACTTAGAGAACTACACATCCACACTGGAACAAGTCAGAAGCTCTGGGAACAAATTCTTCAAGAAGATGAAATTGATAGACAACATATGTATTTGAACATATTGAGAGAAAGGAGATTGCCATACTTGGGAGAAGAGTTTAAAATAGTGGGGTACATATATAACTGTGATAGGTCTGTTGCTCAATGTGCACAGCAAGTCAATATGCTGATACATCGGGGTTGCAGCAGAGAAAGAGGTTTAATCATAGGGCCACCAAATGAGGACACAGGAGAATACCTCTAATCCATCTCCCAAAGGAGTTGGGGCCAGGAACTTCAAGGATTTTGGAGTGGGCTGAAGTGTGCAAATCATTGATTGGTAAAACTGTGCGGGGAGAAGTCATGGGACAGGGGGATGAAGAAACTATGTAATGCTGATTATGTTCCTCCTGTGTGTGTGCGGGGGTTGGTCTTATGTACTGTGAAAGCAAAATAAATCTCAGGACTCCAAAATCACTAAGCCAAAGGGAAAAGTCCAGCTGGGAACCATGTAGGCAAACTTGTCTCACATTCTATTCCCAACTAAGATAGCTAGAAAAATAAAAAGCAACATACTTCCCTAACAGTTTGCCCACAAGAAAATTCATTGCGGACAAAGGACAGACCGACCTCCAAGTGATCCGAGGGAATATGTTCTCTTTCCGGGTGTGGTTTTAAGGACAAGAATTTCCCAGCACCATGCCCTCCTCCCATCTCTCTCCATCCAGGAGATTTTTTTTTTTTTTTTT
>NW_016107655.1:704536-711226 GCF_001604975.1 Cebus imitator
ATGTTGACCAGGATGGTCTCGATCTCTTGACCTCGTGATCCACCCGCCTCGGCCTCCCACAGTGCTGGGATTACAGGCTTGAGCCACCGCGCCCACCACCATCCAGGAGATTTAACAGTTTATGTTTGAATTTCACTGGCTTGGGAAGAAACTAAGAGTCAATCACCCCAGCGGAAGTTCTAAGGAACTCCTTTCATTGGCCTGGGGTCTTAGAGAAGGTGGGGGTTCCTCTCAGGTTAAAATTCCCCTTCTTCCACACCCCTTCGGACTCCGTTTGGGTCCCCTTCCATGAACACTCCCTTGGTGGAAGCTGTCTTTCTCTCTCCTGGATTTTGCCCTGGAGTCCTCTTTCACACTCTCTTGTGGAAGCCTGTCTCCTCCTCCTAAACTCCATCTCTCTCTATTCCCTAACACTCTCATGGACGTTCCTTTCCTCTCCTGGATTCCACCTTTCTGGATTCTCTCACTCAGAGTGAGAGTTAGTGTTTCTCTCTCTCTCCTTCTCCTGTTTCTCTCTCTCTTTAAATAAATCACTTTCTACACTTTTGAGTCCAGCCTTTATTGCACACTGTGCTGTGGTCCCCTCTCTCATTCTTGAGAGGGCAGGAGACCAAGAACCTGGAGAAACGTCCTCTGAGGGGAGCTGAGGGCACTCTGAACCCCTGAACCCCAATATTACAATCCCTCTGCTCATGTGGGACAAATGCATATCTGATTGCTTCCTTTGCCCTATGTTTCACTAAGCAAGACGAAGGCATAAGTGACTATTCCTGTAAATCGTGTTCTCAGTGAAAGGCTAATCAGAAACTCGAAAGAATGCAAGCGTTTGTTCTTTACCTATGACCTGAATCCCCCTCCCTTCCTACTTTGATTTGTCCCGCCTTTCCGGACTGAAACAGTGCACATCTTACATATATAGATTAATGTCTCGTGTCTCCCCAAAATACATAAAATCAAGCTGTGCCCCAACTGCCTTGGGCACATGGCATCAGTACCTCCTGAGGCTGTGCCACAGGGGAGTCCTTAACCTTGACAAAATAAATTTCCTAAATTGAGACTTGTACCAGATACTCTTTGGTTTACACTACTATGATTAATTATTTTGCTGCCCAACTCTTCTAAACTCTTCTCCAAGGTACATCAGTCGTCTTTCTCTCAATGTAGTCAAATACATATGTTTTGCCTATCAATTTCACCTTCTTGAAGAGTTTGTTCCTAGAGCCTTTGACCTGCTCCAGTCTGGATGGATAGCTCTCTAAGTGAGCTGCAAACTGTTGGCTGTTTCACTGGAATTCAAAACCTTAAAAACGTCTTAAGCAATTCTTAAAAGTTTTATGATTCTAACCTGAGATCCTATCTATAGAAACAATAGGCATGCAAATGGTATCTAGTGCTAGACTTTCAGCAGCAAGGAAGTAGCCAAAATGCAGCCTTATTAATGCCTAGTTATATGCTGTCCAGAACCCAGTATGCAATTCTTGTCAATCTTGTGGGGACAGCTTCACATAGGACATAGCAAGGTAAGGTTATGACTGGTACTTACATAATTATAGTATCAATGTAATTCTATTAGAGGGATGAAAAAAGAGAGAGTGTATGTGAGAAGGTAAACACTTTTAGTGGGGAGAGAAGATGAAAAACAGCTGAATTCTCATCTTTGAAACTGACACATCAATAGATGACCAGACTTTATATGGCAGTAATGTTTTATCAAGGTCAAATTCTAGTGTCATTGTTATTGTTAGGTGACATAATGTCGGCAGCTCACTCTCAGTTCAGAAACAGAAGGAGAGAGAAAGCAAGTGTGAATCTAGATAAGGATATAGAGGTGGTTACTGTATTCTTCCTCTAACTGAAGGTTTAAGGTTTTTCAAAATAAAAAATTGAGAGGTGAAAGTATTACAATTGTATTATTTCAAGATATGGAAGTAGATCTCCATCCTTATCAGTTAGCTTAAATTGTTTTATTCATTTAATTTTAAATTTAATTAATTTAATTTTAAATGTAATTAAAATTAATTTAAATTTGAGACTTGTTATGTTATGCAGACGGGGCTCAAGCAATTCTTCCATCTCAGCCTCCCAAATCCCTGGGACTGTTAATCAGAAGGGGGTTTTATGCCAGGGCTCAGGTTCTTAGATTTTTGGTGAGAAATAATCAGGGCCAGTCACATAGTGAAGTAAAATAGTTTATTAGTGGCCAGACGTGGTGGCTCATGACTGTAATCCTAGCACTTTGGGAGGCTGAGGTGGGTGGACTGCCTAATCTCAGGAGTTTGAGACCAGCCTGGGCAACACGGTGAAACCACATCTCTACTAAAATACAAAAAAAATAGCTGGGTGTGGTGGTGTGCTGTCTGTAGTCCCAGCTACTTGGGACGTTGAGGCAGGAGAATTGCTAGAACCTGGGAGGTGGAGGTTGCAGTGAGCTGAGATTGTACCACTGCACTCCAGCCTGGACAGCACAGCAAGACTCCATCTCTAAAAAAAAGTTTATTAGAAAGTACTCTATTACAGATTAGGGTGTCTTTGGAAAGCAAGAGGAAGAATGCCCCTACCTTAACCCATTTATGCCTGAGGTTGCAACTTTTTGAATTTTTGCATTCGGACTTGGTGATGACCTTGAGCAGTAAGATATAAATAACTCTCGCATGCTTAGCGTTCCAATGACGGAACACTAGGCATAAATGGATTTAAACAAGAATGCTTGTTTATATAGGATATTAGGGCTGAGAATAGTGTAGTTTATTATAAAGGCTCATGACAGGCTGTTCGTATGATTATTCTCTTGTGCAACTTTTGATTTGGGCAAGAATTTATGAGTATACTATTATCTTCAGAGGAAAGTCTATTTTTTAAAGTAAGAATGCCTTTTTCCACTAACTTGTTTCCTCAGCCATAAACATCTTGTGATCAAGAGTGCCTAACTTCCTGGGAAGGTAACCCCGCAGGCCTTGCTTTATCCAGCCTTTATTCAAGACAGAGTCACTCTGGTTGCGATGCCTCTGACAGGACTACAGGAGTCCAGCTCTATTAAATGTTTTTAAGTAGCTGCCTATGCAATGAGAAATTGGCATGTTGGGGTGGTGAGAGAAGGAACCACTGATGGTTTTCATAACTAGCTTTGGACAGTAATTTAATGGTTGAACTCTGAAATATATACCTTTGATTAAAAATAAAAACTAAACTAATAAAAAATACATATTAAGGAGAAATTAAAAATTAGCAAAACCAAAACCAAAATTAGCACCTTTTGTCTATCCAATGCAAACAATATATGGGAAATATAATAGGGGGAAAAAGGCAATATTCAATTGGAAAAAAAAAAACAAACGTTATTTAGAAAGAATTTTTTTTTAACCAATTGAATGTTGCCTTTTCCAAAACTACCTATGGCCTGATCCACCCCCATCCTGTGCATATTAAGAGCCCAGACTCAGTTGGTAGAGGAGAGAGAGATGGCTTCACTTCAGTGAGGTGGTTTGACAACAGAGAGACAGCTTGAATTCAGGGAAGAGCCAGACGGACTTTGGGAAAGAGATGACTAGACTTTGGGAAAGAGATGACTGGACTTCAGGGGAAGATTACCTGCCCATCCCATCCCTTCTCCAGCTCCCCCTCTCTGCTAAGAGTCATTTACATCTCTTAATAAAATTCTCCACCTTCACCATCCTTCAAGTGTTCATGCAACCTCATTCTTCCTGGACGCTGGACAAGAGGTTGAGACACACCAACTGCAGGGACCCACAAAAAGGCTGTCACACCAGTGGAGGAAGTAGGCTGCCAAGGTCAACAGGTCTACGTTGATCAGCCTGAGAACCAGCAACCATGACTACACAAGAAAGCAGGTTCAAAAGGAGCTCTCTTGCTCCGCTGGAGAAGGGGAGCTTACTCTTCCACACAGGGACCATCTACATCTGATGAGCAGGCCATCCCTGCAGCCTTATATTATGGTTGAGTTCCTTAACAACAGAAAGTTCGTTTGGCCTTTTTGTGGACAGAGATGGAAGTTATGATGGTCTAAACTGAATGAAATGCAGTATGTAAGCCCTTCCAGGACTGTTTCCCCTGAAGCCAAAAACCTTATTATGAACAATTTTCCAGAGGGTAGCTTGGGAAAGAATAATGATTACCATTTTGATTTTTTTTTTTTTTTTTACAGGATTTCACTCCTGTCACCCACGCTGGAGTGCCGTGACATGATGACATGATCACAGCTCACTGCAGCCTTGACTTCCCAGGCTCAGGTGATCTTCCCACCATAGCCTCCTGAGTAGCTGGGACTACGGGCATGTGCCACCATGCCTGTTTTTACATTTTTTGTAGATACAGGGTTTCACCATGTTGTCCAGGCTAGTCTTGAACTCCTGGGCTCAAACAATCTGCCTGCCTTGGCCTCCTGAAGTGCTGGGATTACAGGTGTAAGCCACTGCACTCAGCCCAATTTTGAATTTTATAAAAAATATTTTCTCCATTTCCCATGGCAAGATCATTCTGAATCCCACTAAATTGGGAAGAATCTTTGGTTCATAAATAAACTGTGTAATCTTAAGAGATTTGAGTTCACAGACACTTCAATTCCTATGTATTGCTATGTATTAAACCCAACATTTTCTGGCAGTCAGAAAACCTAATCACCTTGCACAAATGCCACTTTTCCTTCAAATGGTCTTTAGTAATATCTATATCACAGGATCTTTGGTAAACTTGAAGCACTTAGCAATTCCTTTTCATGCTAGGTTTGGGTTCTATTTTTTTCTTAAATATAGGAGATGGATTCGAGTCAACTTTGCCCTTGCTGGTAGAGGGCGGTCGCCTCATGCAAGGAAGCAAGAGGCCGTTAACACACAGACATCCACAGAACTAAAGGAGCATTATAACACCAGCTCTGGGGCCTCGAGGTTGCAGGCATCTCCTCAAACCAGGCACCGCTGCAGGGAGCTTTCTCCTGCTGGTGTCTGGAGTGGCCAGCTGGGTCCTGCACTCACTCGCTTGCACGTGGTCTGGCTGTGGGCCCCACACAGAGCTTGTTCCTGGGTCAGCGCCCAGAGCGGCCAGTCAAGTCCCGCACTTGCTCACTCACATGCTCCCTCCTGCAAGGGGTTGAGTGTGGCAGGCCGAGTAAACGTTCGCCCCCGTCACAAGCTGAATGAAGGGGCTGAGAAAAATCCTGCACTATTGCCATTGTCCTTGACTCACATCTCTCTTACCACACTACTTCTAATTTGTTGTATTCTATTACTTCTACATCTTCAATGTCTCTAACAATCTGTGTCCGATGCAGCTACTGTCTGCGGGCCTCTAACATGTCTTCCGTGGATCCATGCAACAGGATCCTGACTGGTCTTCCTGCTTCTAATACAGGCTGAATCCAGCCCCATCTTCATGGTGTAGCATTCTACTGCCCTTCAGTGACCACACTGCTCTTAGGACCAAGTCCAATACCTCATCTTGGATTATGAGACCCTTCATGATCTGGCCCCTTCTTTCTCTGGCATCAACTCTCTTTAACAGGAAACAGTCATCTTTACCAATTGACATTAAGAAAGCCACAGGTCGTGTCTGAGTCTGTGCTGTGTGGCCTAGTTTCTAAAATTACAAGTAATTTGAGTTCCAGGCCAGTCCTCCCTGAACTCAAAATATTTCCAGAAGACCAGCATCCTAGCCATTTGGGGCTGGGACTGGAGTTCCTAAACAAGGAGAAATCCCACCTATTGTCTTTTCCTACTTCTTTTTTCTGGGTTCTTTAGCTGAAGTTGCTTCGGACTCATCTTGCACACTGTCCTCAGTGGCAGTGGGTCTTAAATAGAATTTGCAAATGTTTCTCTTTTGTTTTCTGTGTAAAAACCAGCTTATTTTCTCAAGGTTGTGGGATTGACAAAAATCCTGCCCTATCTAGTAGGAAGGGGTGGGATTATTAAGTTACGTAAATTGTCAGTTGAATGAACTACCTACTTCCTTAGGACAAGGACACCAGGGGCCTGTCACACATGCGTCCTCCACAGGCATCCACAAGGACTCCTTGAATTGTTCAGAATTGCAGGTGTCCTCTGTCTCTTCTAAAATTAATCTGGTGTTCTTTCAAGTCCAGTTGATCTGGTGTTGTGTTGCTTCAACTAGATATAAATTAGAAATCCTTTTGATGTGATATACTCTGAAGTGTATCGAGAGTGATGAGTTGGCAAAGACGCCACTGAACAGGAAGGAAGGATTCTAAGCCTCTGTCTATGTGCTCCACCTCTGGAAAAATGTTAAGCTTTCTGTGAGTGGCTGTTTCTTCCTCTCTTCTTTCCTTCTAGACTTTTTTTTTTGGCCTCAAACTTTGCCAGCAAAAGAAAGGTTAAAAACAGAATAAAGAAAATTCCCTTAGCAGGTGAAGATCACGACATATTATAGATTTGCCTGTTAAATTATTCATTCTGCTAAGATTAAATTAGTCCAGCTGTCTTAGAGGGCTGGAAGAAGACCTCTTGCAGAAAGGTCTCAACTGGATTTAGAATTTAGAATCTGACCTCAACCAGTAGAGGAAGTAGACTGCCAAGGTTAACAGATCTGTATTGATCAGCCTGAGAACCAGCAGCCATGACCACATGTGAGAGCAGGCTGTGAGGAGCTCATGTGCTCTTCTCAAGAAGGGCAGGTTATTCTTCCACACACACGCCATCCATATCTGATGAGCGGGTTACCCCT
>NW_016107655.1:712009-736464 GCF_001604975.1 Cebus imitator
GTCTTGAACTCCTGGGCTCAAGTGATCTGCCTGTGTCGGCCTCCTAAAGTGAGCCATTGCGCCCAGCCCAGTTTTGAATTTTATAAAAAATGTTTTCTCCATTTCCAATGACAAGATCGTTGTAAATCTCACTGAGCTGGAAAGACTCTGGCTCATAAATCAACTGTGTAATCTTAAGAGATGTGAGTTCATACACACTTCAATTCCTATGTACTGAAGCCAACCTTTTTGGCTCCAGTTGAATTTGGACTTAGCAAAGACACCACTGAACAGGAAGGAACCGCCCTGCACAAATACCAATTTTCCCTCAGATGATCTTTAGAAATATCTGTGTCACAGGATTGTTGATAAACTAGGAAAACTTAGCAATTTCTTTTCATGCTAGAGTTTTTTTTCCCCTTAAATATAGGAAATGGATTAGAGTTAACTTTTTCCTTCACCAAACAAGATAAATAAAATCCCTATTGCGAAAGGAAAATAAATTTCGGGACCCCAAAATCACTAAGCAAAAGGAAAAGTCAAGCTGAGACTTTCGCTTAGGGCAAATCTGCCTCCTGTTCTATTCCTTAAAAAGATAGCCACTAAGATGAAAAAGCTATATACCTCCCTCACAATTTGCCCACAGGAAAATTCCTTGTGGACAAATGACAGACAGAATTCAAAGTCATCCCTCTGCTCATTGAGTTAAGTGCATATCTGATGGCTCACTTTGGAAAGGCTAACCAGAAACTCAAAAGAATGCAATCATTTGTTTCTTATCTATTTATGACCTGGAAGCCCCTCCCCGCTTCAAGTTGTCCCACCTTTCCAGACTGAACCAATAAACATCTTATATATATTGATTGATGTCTCATGTCCCTCCTAAAATGTGTAAAACCAAACTGTGCTGCAACCATCTCTGGCACATGTGGTCGGGACCTCCTGAGACTGCGTCACAGGCACAGTCTTAATCTTGGCAAAAAACAAAAAAACTTTCTAAATTGACTGAGACGTGTCTCAGATACTTGGGGTTCATACTATGCTCCCTTAATTACCACAGTGGACAATTGTTTGGGGCTGCTCAGCATCCATTTCTATTTCTAATAATGCCCCAAGTCTTTTTCTCCCCACTGAGTGTGAGTTCGGTGAGAGGGTGATCTCTGAAACGGTGAGCACCAAGAGGCTACAGCTGAGCGGCCGAACAGTAGCCACTGGCCACACATGACTACTTAGCACTGAAATGGGGCTAATGTGATTTTATTTATTTATTTATGTAAAAGGTCTGGCTCTGTCACCCAGGCTAGAGTGCAGTGGCACCATCTCAGCTCACTGCGACCTCTGCCGCCTGGGCTCAGGTGATCCTCCCTCTGCAGGCTGCGGAGTAGTTGGAATTACAGGTGTGCACAACCACTCCCGGCTAAGTTTTATATTTTTTGTAGAGATGGGGTTTGGCCATGTTGGCCCAGGCTGGTCTCAAATTCCTAGGTTCAAGTGATCCACCTCCCAAAGTGCTGGGATTATAGGCATGAGCCACTGCACCTGGCCCTGAATTTTTAATTTAATTTTCAATGAATTATTTACATTTAAAAACTGACAGGTTAGTTTTTTTTTTTTGAAAACTTTTAAGTATGTTTAGAACAAGTTGGGCATGTGAACCTACTTAACTATAAATTTTTGAAGCTTACTTATAGACAGTTAACTTTTTGCACATCAAGTATTTCCACTGAAAATTTAGCTTCCAAATTAAGATGTGCTATAAATTTAAAAGATATTGGGGTTTTGGGGCAAAAGTGTAAAATAGCTTACCGATATAATTTTTTATATTGATTACATGTTGAAACGATAATATTTGGATATATTAGGTTAAATAAAATATATTTAAATTAATTTCATATGTTTCTCTTTCTTTTTTTTTAATGTGGCACTGTAAAATTTTAAATTACATATCTGGCTTACCTTATATTTCCATTGGTAGCACTGGAAGAGCTCTCCTCTTCCTGGACAGCCCAGAGGGCAGGCCTGTAACCTGAGCTTGGCCAACCATGTGCACCTCAGAGCCAAAGCAAGGCAAGGGCAGAGCAATCTTGTGGGCAAGGTCAGATGGAGGTCAGTGTTGCAGGGGTGTCTCTCCCTTCAGCCACGCCGGGCTGCTCTGGCCTCGGCTGCAAAGACCTGCTTCCTTCTCTGCCTGTCTTAGTGGGATCTTCAACTTCCTTAGCGTTCCCCTCCCACACTCGTGCAAGAGATTTCTTTTCACTCACATCAGCCAGTCTTTTCCTAGTTTGCAGCCAAGAATCCTGACATAATCAAGCTTTGTCAGCAAGTGAGGCTCTCCCCTCATCCATCAATTCCCTAGAAGCCCAGGTGAACCTTGTTATTACTAAAGTAATAATCACCAGGGCTGGGGCTGAGGCAGCTGTAGCTATAGCATGCTGCTCAGGTGATTCCGATGCTCAGCCAAGGTAAAAACTACTGCTTTAAGTTTTCTTTAGAGACGGAGTCTCGCTCTGACTGCCTGGCTGGAGTGCAGTGGCATGATCTCGGTTCACTGCAACCTGTGCCTCCCGGGTTCAAGTGATTCTCCTGCCTCAGCCTTCCAAGTAGCTGGGACTACAGGTGCCTGCCCCTACGCCAGGCTAATTTTTGTATTTTAGTAGAGAAGGAATTTCACCATGTTGGCCAGGCTGTTCTCAAACCCCTGACCTCAGGTGATCCACCCACCTCGGCCTCCCAGAGCGCTGGGATTACAGGCGTGAGCCACCATGCCCGGCCCTAACTTTTAAGTGTCTGCATGGCCAGTGAGTGAACATGAGCCTATGCTACTACACTTCTCATATAGAGGCCACTCAAACATCTTGCATTCCCTGCCCTTCTGCAGCTGGCATGCATTCATCCATTCAATAGATATTTATTGAGGACCTATTGTATGCTCCAGGCATTGCTCTGGTTTCTAGGGATGTGGCAGTGAGCAAAACAGACAAAAGCCCTTCTCTGCTAGAACATACTTTCTAGCATGGGGAGAGAAAGAGATAATAAGCAAAAGAAAAGAGAAAAATACATAGTATGTCACAAAATGAAAAGTTCTAAGAAGAAAACTAAAGCAGGAAAAAGAAGAGAGAGAGAGTGTGTGTGTGCGCGTGTGTGTTGGGAGGGTATAGAAATTTAGATGGGGTGGTTACAGAAGGAATTCCTGAAAGGTTACATTTTTAGGAAAGGAGGAATCCTTGAGGACATGGAGTAGGGGGAGAATTTTCTAGGCAAACAGAAAGGGCAAGTGCAAAGACCCTGAAGTAGGAATATACCTGGGATATTGGAGGAACAGCAGCAGGCCAATGTGTCTGGTGTGGAGGAAGCAAGGAAACAGAGCAGTAGAAACTGAAGTCAGAGAGGTAAGGGTGGTGGAGGGAGGGGGTGTCTGCAATCTCCGCTTTTACCCAGTTAAAAAAAGTGAAATGAAAGATTCCTCATTGCGGTGGCATTAGCCACCAGATGAAGGAAGACTGGGGAAAACACCTTCAAGAGATCCGATCCATGCAACTGTCTCCGTTTGACCTGTACTTACTTAGGGTGTCCTAAGAGTGAGGCACCTCTCCAGGATAAATTGTTACCCTTTACTTGGTCATGTAATTTGGGGGTGAAGGTAGGGCAGAGAGAAACCCTTGTTTCACAGAGCTTAGGGTAACCACACTGTCACATTAGAATGGGCATGGGTTTTCTTCACAATAAACTCATAATCACCACAGTGAGAAAGAGGTACTGAAAATAAAAATAAAAATATAATGAAGGGATCATAAATCCTAAATGCTCTTTGTCTGCTCTGAATTAAGGGAGGACACTTCCCAGAATCCTGCTAATTCGGGAAATTGGAAAATTCCAACAATCACCAGAAGTGGTTTTGTTTCTTTTAGGCATCCTGACTTCCCTCTGTACCTAGAGCTGATCACAGCCCTCCAGCTGATTAGACTAGATTAGACATCAGGAGAGAAAAACGAAATGCATATTTCCCTAGATTGTTAAATGCTCATTTAACACCTATTCCATCAACTGACTTGCCCAAACTGCTGTGTGCCCCCACTGCCAGGACACTGATGTCCTTTCTCAGGCTTATGTTTTCTCCAGCTACCCATAACTGCTTTGGGGTCTGTTGTCCAGCCTCTATGTTGTCTGGCTGGGGCTCAGGCTTTGGCTCTGTTGTTTGCAGACCTATACATGAATGCTTTGCCCACTCACCACTTGCTGTGCTGCAAACCAGGGATCAGGAGCGCATCCACGCACGCTCATCCATTCATTCACACTCTTTCTGAGTGGCTACTGGAGGTAAGTCATGGTTCCAGGGACCAAGGAGACACCAGTACACACACACACAAAAGTGAGGGAAGTGAACAGAGGAGGGGAAAAGTGGGCCTTGCACTTGAGTGAGAAGAAAGACCATAAATAAACATATGAAATATGTCGGGTGATAAGTGCTGTGGAAAAAGACAGATAAGCAGGTGGAGAATAACAAAGCATGTGGTGCTAGTTTCTTTTCTCTTTTTTTTTTTTTTTGGAGCAAGGGTCTTGCTCTGTTGCCCACGCTGGAGTGCAGTGGCATGATCTTGGCTCACTGCAACCTCTGCTTCCTGGGTTCAAGCAATTCTCCTGCCTCAGCCTCCTGAGCAGCTGGGATTACAGGCTCCCACCACCATGCCTGGCACCTTTGTACTTTTAGTAGAGATGGTGTTTCACCATGTTGGCCAGGCTGGTCTCGAACTCCTAACCTCAGGTGATCTGCCTGCCTTGGCCTCCTAACGTGCTGGGATTACAGGTGTGAGCCACCGCGCCCAGCCATGGTGCTGGTTTCAAGCAATGGTCAAGAAAGGACATTTTAATAATGCGCCTTTTGACCCAGGCATCTGGAAAATCTCAGCGCAAATCCTTTCAGGCAGAGAAAACAGTCTGAACCACGGCCGAGAGGCCTGGTGGCGCTCACATGTTGGAATAGCAGCCAGGAGGCCGTGCTGGAGTGAGAGAGCCGGAGGATGGAATCAGAGAGGTGTCAGAGGACAAGCTCAGATGGAACCTCGTCAGCCAAAGCAGGGACTCTGGATATATTCCAAGTGAGATGGAAGCACTGCAGCATTTGAGAAGGTCATCCTGGCTGCTGTGAGAATAGATTAGAGCTCCAGCTAAGAGAATACTGAAGTAATCCAGGCAAAAGAAACGGTGGAGGAAGACATGTGACAGACAAACACCAGCCTGTCAACAGGAGGCCTCCCCTTTCCTCTGCTTCTTGGGGAGGCATCATCTAGTGTCCAAGAAAGAGAAGAACCAAGTGGGGCTGCCTGGCTTGACTGAAATAGGACATTTTTCATAGCAGACATTTTCATAAATACATTGCACTTTATATATCCTTTACTGAAGAACTTTACACATTTAAAGCCCTTAGAAAGCCTAAGTAAAAAATACCTTCCTTCTGAACTTCCCCAACACTGTTGTGGCTTAATTCAAGATCAAGGAGAAAAGTAGTTTTAGGCAAGCCGTGCCCAATGTATCCACAAAAGTATCTAAATTGCTTTTCACCTACTTTGTTTCTCTTGGACAAAATGTGTGCATGCCCATGACATCTAAGTGAAGCACAGCTGTATGGAAACCGCTGGCGTGATGAGGACCCACCCTGAAGAAGTCTTTATCAATAACCACAGGTTGACGAGCAAATCAGTCCTCCATAACCCGCTGAGCCTTCTGCTGCATGTTCTTATAGGTGAGAGGGTCAATTACCAGAGACCGTTAGCTGGCTCTTCCCCTGGACAATCGCAGCTACCCCCTACACACCCTAAATGTTTTGCTGGAGAAAGACCGAGATCTTTTTGTGTGGAGCCTCATGGTGTCTTCCCTATCCAGCAGTCTCAAGGATACTCCTTGAGACTTTCCTCCTCTGTCGCTGACCACTTGGCATTCTTGGAGCATTCTTCACCACAGAGCTCTGACTGGTGAGCTCTCTCCCCTCCACTCGTCCCTGCCATCTGGTTATCAGAAAGGACAGTTTCTCACTTTAAAACCATGCGGTTTTGAACACCTGGCAAGCCTGGTAGACTGTCCCAGATAAACGGCTGCTTAGTGACTCCCAGTGACAGCCTAAGGAGACAGAGCCTTAGAAATGGCCACAAGGCTGAGGCGTTTACCTTTGGCCCATTCACTCACCAGGACTGGGCACTGACCCTGAAATTGATCTCACTTTATCCTTTGAAGACTTTTTTCCATTTCAAAACAAACTTTGCCATTCTTTTTAACCAGATGTTATCTGACTAAATTCAGGAGTGACTTTCCTTAGGGATGGCCAGATACACGACAATAGATTAACTAAAACAAATCAGCAAGCAATTCAGCCAGCTTTACTCACACAGAGAAACAAATTACCAAATTATAAGGACCAGACATAGCCTTTAATTCTAAATGTCAAAAAACAATCCTGTCTTCTAAATTACAACTTTTAAAATTAATCAAAAAGTTAAATAGTTTGAGTTATAAAATTTATCCACTTTAAATAAGGATACATTTTATAAAGTACTTTATTGTGGTTTCACGAATTTCAAGGTGCTTCTACATGGCAAACCCTCAGTAGGTCAGGATCCTCTAAGATTAAAATATTAACAGCAATACATGAAAAGTAAAGTGAGGTACAGTGAGATTAAGGCTCGGTGGCAAATGTTAAAAAGGCCCACACAACACACCAGGATCAGAGTCCAGGTCAAATTCCTGCTCCCTACCTCCACCCCGCCCCAAGAAGAAATGTATTTTTTATTTGTTTTTATTTTTAGAAACAGAGTCTCCGTCGGTCACCCAGGCTGGTGCGCCATGTCATGATCATAGCTCACTGTAACCTCAAACTCCTAGGCTCGAGCAATCCTCCTGCCTTAGCCTCCCAAGTATCTAGGACTGCAAGGACGTGCCACCACACTTGACTAATTTTTAAATTTTTTGTAGAGATGGGGTCTCACTATGTTGCCCAGGTTAGTCCTGCCCGAACTCCTGGCCTCAAGGAGGCATTAGATTGAATGACAACAGCGACAGCGTTTCTTATTAAACTTAACCCTTGAAATAATAAAACCCACCAATCAAAATAGATGCTAAAATCTTTACCACGCATGAATAATTAATCCTGTGCTCAAACTGCTGAAAAAATATGAGATTCAAATATTGGAGCCAATGCAGTTTGTGTAAAGGAGAGTTTCTGCTGTGGGATGTGGCAGTGCTGCTCTCCTTACATCCTGGCTGTCAGCTCTTTGGCTTGGTCCTGCAGCTCCATTGTTGCAATTGCTGAAAGGTGAACTTCGTCAGGTCCATCTGCTATACGCAAGGCTCGGGTTACAGCATACCTGAAAAAACAAAAGAAGCAGGGATCACAGGGAGCTATGGAAGAGGAACATGATACTTTGATATCAGTCACTCTGATTGTAAACCAAGACTGTATTAATTCTTAAATCCCACCAAGGTTAGGATAAGAAAAAGAGTACCAGGGAAACCAAGGAAAAAAAGCCAAAGGTCTTCTAAAATGCCATCTGAAAGTTCCCAACTTGGGAACGTTAAATGGCAAAGTACAGTGCAGTTCATCACATTCTTGGTTTGCTACAGTTTTCTAGAAGTTGCTAGAACTTAGAACAGGCAGTGAATGGTATGATATTATATATTTAGTTCTTTCTTAAGGTTAAACACTGATGAAGGATGAGGCTCTATCTCCAGTGTGATACAAAAGGTGACACTGTAATTATGTGTGGAAATGGACAGATGGGGAATGGAGAATGTCCCTTCCTGCCTCCCAGTAATCAGAATCTAGATATTAAATAGTCACTGACATGTACTGCAATAAATTCAGCAACCCCCCCGTGCTGTATCTACAGCCCTGGGATCCTCAGTGGGTCCCCTCAGTGTAAAAATTAACATAATGGAATGAAATGATTATTGTAATAATGGAATGAAATGATTATTGTAATAATAAGAACAACTATTTCTTGATGTTGAGCTCTGCATTAAAGTATGTATATCACTTCATGTAGCTTTCAATTACACTGAAAATAAATTATTATTTTCTTTTAACCAATTAATGTCAAGTCATCTATAGAATTTTTTTTACCTCCATGCCTATACAATGTAGATGATTCTTAAATTACATCTACTCACATGTTGGCCAGAGGGTAATCCTGGGAAACACCAGCACCCCCGCAAACCTGGATGGCCCAGTCAACGATTTTGCAGACAGCCCGTGGGGCAGCCACTTTGATCATTGCAATCTACATAAGCAAGATATGAAAAGAATGCTTCTTTCTTAGACTATACACAATGTGGCAAAACTGGGAAATGAACAAGGGAACTTTCCCACACCCAGCTGACCACTAAAACAGGATATTTAATGAAAGCCAACAAACAGATCCTGCAGCAGTGCAGTTAATGGCCATATTTCAGTCAATACAGACCCTCTGGAAAGAGACACCTCTTCCAAATTACATTTCATTCATTTATTTATAACTTGCCTTGTTTCCAAAAGGATTTCAGGCAGCTGATAAATCACATTTATCACCTTAGGGATCATAAAAATTGTCCAAGGGTCTTTGTCCCACTAATTAGTTTTCTGTTAGCAGTTTTATGGGCTTTTAGAATTAAATGATTATGTCTTTATTTCATATAAGACAGAAACATAAGAAAGCAGAGGATGAGAGGTCTCTTTTATGAAACATTGTCTGTGTAGCAGCATCATGCTGTGCATTCTTTTCTGTTTTGTTTTTTGAGACAGGCTCCCACTCTGTCACCCAGACTGCAGTGCAGCGGCTGGCTGTTCAGAGGCATGATTGCAGCTCACTACTGCTGCCTCAGAATCCTGGGCTCAAGAGATCCTCCTGCCTCAGCCTCCCTGACTGCAGACATCTACCATGTTGGCTAATTTGTTTTAAGAGACAGGGTCTCACTATGCTGCCCAGGCTGGTCTCAAATCCCTGGCCTCAAACAATTCTCCTACTTTCACCTCCCGAGTGGCTGGGATTCCGGCGAGAGCCACTGTGACTCACTTCATGCATATTCTACGTATATCATCTTCGTTACTCTTCACAAGAACCCTAGGCCTTAGGCAGAAAGGTTAAGTACGCTGCCCATGATCACAAGGCTAGCAGAAAGTGGCAGAGTGGGTGCAATTCCAGGTCTGTATAAAGCCTATGATTTCCTCCATTCCATTGTTGCTCTATCTTAAGAATGCTGAAGATATTCTGCATCCTGAAAATCATTCCCTAAAGCACTTGCTAGGAGGCAACAAGTGACAGGCATTTATAATCTATAACTCAAATATCACATGGGGCTTCCAATATTCTGAGTGCCATCAAGATGCCATGAAAACGGAAATGTCCAACAGGTTGAGAGAACTGGAGAAGGCTCAGCAGTTGGTGGTTGGAGGGGAGAGGGTAGCCTCACCTCCTTCCTAGCGCCAGCACTGCCCAGAGTGTCTATGCTGTGAGCGGCTTTCAGAGTCAACAAGCGGATCTTCTCAATAGCAATGCGGCTTTCAGCAATCTGGTGAGCCACAATCTCCTACAGAGGAGAAAAGGAAGGAGGAGCTAAGCTGGTATCTGATGTTCACATGTAACACAGTCTTGTAGTTTGGTGAAAACACTCTCTAAGCCAGAGATTGTTCACAAGCTTTACTCAATGTATTTTCAAATGGAAGAGTTAATTCATTTGATATACACCAGCCTAGCCACATACTTGTGGAATGCTAATGTTAAAATGGAAAGATTTTAGAAAGACATTTTATTTTCCCAGAAAAATCATTTATTTTGGATATCTTAATGTCTAAGGTAGAGATGGCTGAACTGAGCAACTGTCCTACTGCCAAATCACTCATGGGCCCTCCTGAATGCTAACTGCCTGCTGTTATGGAAACTTGGCTAAATGTATGGTAGTGAAGCTGCTACAGGTAAACTAGAAAATTCTCAGCACAATTTCAGTGTGGGGACAGTTCAGCAGCTATTTGTTGTATTGTTATTTATTTATTAAAAATGACCTTTTCTTTGGTGGACAGTTCAATGAATTATAATACGTGTATAGATTGGATTAACCACAGTCAGAACACAGAACAGCTCCATCTCCCACAGAACTTCCTGGGGCTGCCCCTTTTTAGTCACACCCTTCTCCCACTCCAAACCTCTGGTAACCATTGATAGCTTCTCCATCGCTATAGTTTTGCTTTTTCTAGAATTTGATATAAATAGAATCATACAGTATGTATCATTTTGAGACTAACTTCTTTCACTCAATTTAATGCCTTTGAATTTCATCCAAATTGTTCTGTGTATCAACTGTTCATTCCTTTTTACTGCTGAGTAGTATTCCATTGTAAGTATGTACTACAGTTTGTTTATCCATTTGCCTGTTGAAGGACATTTCAGTCGTTGTCAGTTTTTTTTATTATTAATAGAGCTTCTGTGCATTCGTATATGGGTTTTTGTGTGGACATGCTTTCACTTTTTAAAGCAGATACTGGAGTGGAATTGTTGGGTCAGTGGTAAATGTTTATTAAGAAGCTTTCAGTTTTCCATAGTGGCTGTACATTTTGCATTCCTATTAGCAGTGTATGAGAGTTCCAGTTGCTCCTCAAACCATCAGCACTCAGTATCATATTTTATTTCAGTCATTTTAACAGCAAACAGAGATATCATGGTTAATTTACATTTCCCTAATGACTACTGCTGCTGATCTCCTTCAATGTACTGATTTGCCATCTCTATATCCTCTTTGATATCATTACCTCTTTGGTAACATGTCTGTTAAAGTCTTTTGTCCATTTTTAAATTGGGTTGTTTTCTTACTACTTGATTTAGAGTGTCCTTTATGTATTTAGGACGCTAGTCATTTGCCATACAAGGAATTTGTCAATTCTTTCTTATATGGGTCTTGCTTTTGGTGCATGTTTAGAAACATTTTGCCTAATCCCAGAAAATGATTTTTCCACTATGTTTTCTTCTAAAAGTTTACAGTTCTACCTTTTTCATTTAGATCTATGATCCATTTAAAGTTAAAATTGTGTGTGAGGTGTGTGGTTTAGATCAAGGGTCATTCTTTTGTCTATCCATGTCCAGTTGTTGCAATACCATTTACTGTAAAGATGAAACTTTCTCCATTGAACTGCCTTTGCACCTATGTAAAAAATCAATTGGCCTGTATTTCTATGAATCTATTTCTGGACTCCCTGTGCTCCAAAGGTCTACTTGCTTTCCTTTTGCTCACTGATTACTGTAGCATAGAGTAAATCTTAACATTGGGTAGTGTGATTCATCCAGCTTTCTTCTTTTGCAAGTTGTTTAGGGTACTTTAGTTTTTTTGTATTTCCATATAAATTTTAGGATCAGCCTGTCTTTATCTACAAAAAGGCCCTTTTGGGACTGTGATTGGAACTGCCTTAGGTCTGTAGATCAATTTGAGGATTTAATCTGTTAGTTGTCTAATCCATGTGTTTACTTAGGTCTTCTTTGATTTATTTTATCACTGTTTTCTACTTTTTAGCATGTGGATATTGTACATGTTTTGACAGAGTAGCACTTAAAAAAAAAAAAACTTGTAAATGGTATTTTAAAACTTTCAGTTCCCAATTGTTCATTGCTTGTATATAGAAATAAAATGGTTATGTATTGGCCTTGTATCTGTGACTTTGCTAAACTCACTTATTAGTTCTGGGATGGTCATTTTATTTGATAGGTTCCTTAGGATTTTCTATACAATCACATTGTCATCTACAAGCAGTGCCAGTTTTACTTCTTTTTTCCCCTCAACTACATGCACTTTTTTTCTCGTGTTTTACTGCACTGGCTAGGAATTCTCCTATGATCATGAATTGGAATAGTGAGGGTGAACATTCCTGCCTCATTCTCAGTTTTAGGGGGAAACCATTTAATCTTTTTTTTTTTTTTTTTTTTTTTTTTTGAGACGGAGTTTCGCTCTTGTTACCCAGGCTGGAGTGCAATGGCGCGATCTCGGCTCACCGCAACCTCCGCCTCCTGGGTTCAGGCAATTCTCCTGCCTCAGCCTCCTGAGTAGCTGGGATTACAGGCACGCGCCACCATGCCCAGCTAATTTTTTGTAGTTTTAATAGAGACGGGGTTTCACCATATTGACCAGGATGGTCTCGATCTCTTGACCTCGTGACCCACCCACCTCGGCCTCCCAAAGTGCTGGGATTACAGGCGTGAGCCACCGCGCCCGGCCCATTTAATCTTTTATCATTATGTATGAGGTTAGACTTTTAAAAATACTCCGTATAAAGCTAAGTAAATTCCTTTGTATTCCCAGTTTGCTGAGAGTTCCTATCACAAACAGATGCTGAATTTTGTCAAATGCCAAAGCATCAATTGATATGACCATGTGATTTTTTAATGTTCATGCAATTTTTGCTGTTAGTTTGGCAGATTATAATTTATTTTAAATTATCAATTTATAGATATAAATCAGGCTTGCATTTGTGAGATAAACCCTACTTGATTATTTTGTATGATTACTTTTACATACTGATAGATTTTATTTGCTAATACTTGAAGGTTTTTGCATTTGTATCAGTCTATAGTTTGTTCTTGTCTAGTTTTGGATTTGGATAATTCTGGCCTCATAAAATGAGTTGACAAGTTTCCTCCTCCTCTATTTCTGGAAGAGATTGTGTAAAATTGGTGCTATTTCTTCTTTAACTGTTTAGTAGAATTTACCAGCAATATCATCTGGGTCTGAAGATTTCTTTTTTCAGAAGCTTTTTAACTTTGAATTCAACTTCTAACAATAGTTGTAAGAACTATTCAAGTTATCGATTTCATCTTCAGTGAGTTTTGATAGTTTATGGGATTTGAGGAATTGGTGTACTTCATCTAAATTGTTAACTTTATGTGCTTTGCACACATACTAGAGTGTGTGCATCCTAAGTCCTAGATCTGGAATGGAGGAGACTCTACTTCTGCCTTGGCTCCAGACACCACTCTCCAATCCATCTTTTCCTAGAGAGCTCTGCATTGTGGCTTATGGAGAGCCTAGACAGACTAAGAAAATCAGTATGTCTGATGTTCCCTGCTTCTAACAAGCATAGAATTGATATATTTTTCTCTAGTCCTTCTGTTAAGTACAGCCAATAACCCTGGACATTTTCTATAAAACAAACATAAGAAGACGCTGAAAGGTAGAGTAAAGGTAGACTATTTAGGGAGTTGAGGATCAAAAGAATAACCTGGTGGTGAGTTTCCTAGGTTTTCTTTTTGCCTCATATATCTCAGCTGCTGAAAGTCTTCCTAGCAGCTGAAGAATCTAGTAACCTGGAAATGTCAGTGAGCACAGACCAAAACAAAATGAAACAAAGAAACCAAAAACATAAAGCACCCCAACGAAAGCATAATCTCTCTTGCCAAAGGATCAGGAAAACAGCACCTAGAGAGCCAAAAATCTTTTAGAGAATAACTGCTTTACTGTAGCTAAACGCCACAGAAAAAAACCTTGGCCCCCACCCCTCCTCACACCAGCAAAGGCAGGATGGGGAGTACAGGCTTCCACCCTGGTAAGCACTGTAATGAGATGCCCCAACACCCATGCCAGGAAAGTATCAGATAGTGCCAAGTAAAGAGCTGGGGCTTTCCTCCCCACTGGCCAGTAATAAATCTCCCTCCCCCATCTTATGAAGTGTTAGTGCAGTCCTAATGGGATGCCTGGACTTCCATCCCGCCTGGCAGTATGATGGCATCATCCTCTTCAGGTACTAATGGAAGCCTGGTGGGAAACCTGGACTTATCTCTCTGCCTAGCAGTAACGAGGTGATGCCTCTCCTTTCCCTGACAGAATGGAGTCAAAAAAATTCAACTAAAATAGAAGGTTTAAAAAGGTCCAGAGTCTCACAATATAAAAATGTTCAGGTTTCAATTTAAAAAATTGCCCATCATACCAAAAACCTGGAACAACTCAAAATGAATTTTTAAAAAATCAAAAGACATGGTTATATAGTTTGGACGCTTGTCTCCTCCAACTTGTATGTTGAAACATGAAGGTGGAACCCAAACTAAACCACAGAGAGAAAACAAACTGAAGGAAAAGAAAAAAAACAGCATCATAGGAACATGTGGAATTATAACAAAAGAACAAAAGATCCACCATTCACATCACCAGATTCCAGGAAGAAGAGGAGTGAAGCTGAAAAAGTACTTGAAGAAACAATGACTGAAAACATCCCACATTTGGCAAGAGACCTAAACCTGGAGATTCAAGAAGCTGGGTGAATCCCAAGCAGGACAGTGAGAGGTGTCTGGGCTATGGGAGAATACCCCTCTTGAATGGTTTGATGACTTCTTTGCAGTAATGAGTTCACATGAGATCTGACTGTTTAAAACAGTCTGGTCACTCCCTTATCTCTCTCGTTCCCTCTCTAGCCATGTGATGTTCTGGCTCCCCGTTTACCTTCTGCCATGATTGTAAGCTTCCTGAGACCTCCCCAGAAGTAGATACTGGCACTAGGCTTGTACAGCCTGCAGAACCATGAGTTGAACAAAACCTCCTTTCTTTATAAATTATCCAGTCTCAGGTATTCCTTTATGGCACTACAAAATGGACTAACACACCCAGATAATAGAGATGTTAGAATTTCTGACAAAATTTTCAAGCAGTTATGATAAAAATGCTTCAGTGAGCAGTTACAAACACAACTCAAGCAATTAAAAAAAATAGAAAACCTCATCAAAGATATAAAAGATTTAAAGAAAAACCAAATGGGTATTTTATAACTAAAAAAATATAACAACAGTTCAAATAAAAAAGCTCAGTGGGTGGGTTCCAAAGCAGAATAAAGGGGACAGAGGAAAAAAAAATTGAGTGAACTGGAAGACAGGACAATAGAAACAACCCAACCTAAACCACAGACAGAAAACAAACTGTAAAAAAAAGAAGAACAGCATCATGGGAACATGTAGAATTATAACAAAAGATCTACCATTCACATCACCAGATTCCAGAAAGAAGAGAAAGAGTGAGGCTGAAAAAGTACTTGAAGAAACAATGGCTGAAAACATCCCAAATTTAGCAAGAGACCTAAACCTGGAGATTCAAGTGGCTGGGTGAATCCCAAGCAGGATAAATCCCGGAAATCCATACCAACACACATCCAAATTAAATTTCTGAAAATATAGAGATAAAAAAGTATTCAAAGCACCAGAGAAAAATGACACCTTACCTATAGTGGGGAAATATATATATGTCAGAATGAAGTGGCACAATATTTTTCTAGTTCTGAAAGAAAAGAAACCTATATCCAGTGTGGATATCCTTCAGGAATAAAGTAGAAATAAGATATTCTTAGATGAAGGAAAACAGAATTTGTCACCTTTAGACCCTAAAAGAAATATTAAAGGAAGTTCTAGAGGAAGTTCTCTAAATGGAAAGGAAAAGATAAAAGAAAAAACCTTGGAAAATCAGGAAAGAAGAAAGAACACAATCAACAAAAATATAGCTAATACAATTTGTTTGTGGAGGCAAAAATTATAACCCTTATGTTGTTCTAAATTTATTTAGAGAAAATAATTAAGATAATTATATTATTTATTTATTTAGAGATGGATTCTCACTCTATTGCCCAGGCTGGAATGCAGTGGCATGACATCAGCTCACTGCAACCTCTGCCTCCTGGGTTCAAGCAATTCTCGTGCCTCAGCCTCCCGAATAGCTGGGATTACAAGTACACACCACCACTCTCAGCTAATTTTTGTAGTTTTAGTAGAGACAGGGTTTTGCCATGTTGGCCAGGCTGGTCTCGAACTCCTGACCTCAAGGGATCCACCACCTCGGTCTCCCAAAGTGTAGGATTACAGGCATGAACTACTGCACCTGGCCCAAAACAATTATATTCTAAATGGGAGCAGTTAAAGAAACTTAAAGGAAGGTAAAATTTCTATATTTTACTCAAACTGGTAAAATGATAACACCAGAACACTCTGATAAGATCTAGAGAGAAAGGTGAACAGATAGATACACATCTATATATAATACCTAGAACAACCAGCAAAAGAGTTATACAAAGAGATACACTCAAAAAACACTATAAATAAATCAAAATGGAGTTCTAAAAATGTTAAATTAGCCCATAGGAATGCAGGAAAAGGAAAATTAAAAAACAATAATCAGAGAGAACAAACAGAAAACAAAAAATAAAATGTCAGATTTAAGCCCTAACATATCAGTTATTATAAAGAAAAAGATTAATAAAGTGGATTAAAAATATGACCCAACTATATGTTATTTAGAAGAAATGTACATCAAACATAATGATATAGGGCCGGCATGGTGGCATCTACAACAGGACAGCTACAAAAATTCCAAAGCTAACATTATACCTCACATTCTCCTAAGACAGAGAACAAGGTAAGAACGTCAGTTCTTACCACTCTTAATCAACATAGTATTAGAAATTCTAGCCAGTGCAATAAGACAAAGGAAGGAGATAAAAGGCATACATATCAGAAAAAAATAAATAAAACTGTTCCTTATTTACAGATGACATGATTATCTATGAAAAATCCCAAGCCATCTACAAAAAACTCCTAGAACTAATGAGTGAGTTCAATGAGGCCACATGGTATGAGATAAACATACAACATGGTGAACCCCATTTCTACAAAAAATACAAAAAAATTAGGCTTGTTGGCAGACACCTGTAATCCCAGCTACGTGGGAGGCCGAGGCAGGAGAATCGCTTGAACCTGGGAGGCAGAGGTTGCAGTGAGCTGAGATCACGCCACTGCACTCCAGCCCAGGCAACAAGCGCGAAACTCTGTCTCAAAAAAAATAAAAAATGTAACTGTATTTCTATATACTAGTAATAGACTCTGAAATTAAAAACACAGTACTTACTATAATTGGTCAAAACTGAAATACTTATGTATAGGGCTTGCATGCTGAAAACTACACACAGAGGAGGTGATGTGTGTAGATGACAAAAGAAACCCAAGAAGAGCTAAATAATAGAATAGAAAACTCAACATAGTTAGGATAGCAATTTTTCTCAATGTTTGCAGATATAGACAAAATTATTTTAAAATTATATGTAAAGGCCCAAAATAGCTGAAACACTTTTGAAAGAGAAGTCTAAACTGAGAGGAATCAGCCCAGCTTATCGGAAGACTAATTATATAACCATAGTAACGAAGACCGTGTGGTGTTGGCAGAGAGATTGACACATGGATAATTAGGACAGAAGAGACAACCCAGAAACAAACCCACACAATAATCAGTCTGACTGATTCTTGAGAAAGGCATAAAAACAATTCAATGGAGGAAAGATAGCCTTTTCAAAAAATGTTGCTGAAGCAATTGGACACACACATACACACACACACATATACGAACCTTGACCTAAGTCTTATATAAAAATTAACTCAAAATGTAAGCAGACTCAAAATGTAAAATGTGAAACTTCTAGAGAAACATTACAGGAGAAAATCTTCAGAATATAGGATTAGGCAGAGTTATTAGACTTGACACCAAAAGAATGACCCATATAAGCAAAAATTGACACATGAGAGTTCATTAAAATTAAACACTTTTGTTCTGTGAATGACCCTGTTAAGAGGATGAAAAGACAAGATACAGAGTAGGAGAAAGTATTTGTAAATTACATATCTGACAGGATAGTATCTGGAATGAATAAAGAACTCTCAAAATTCAATAGTAAGAAGAAAAAGTGATCTAGGACATGGACATAGGACATGAACAAAAGAGGACATAAGATGGCAAATAAGCACATGAAAAGATGTTCGACATGATTCACCAATAGGGCACCTGAGCTTAAAGCCACAGTGAGATATCACTACAAACCCATCCAAATGGCTAAAATTAAAAAGTAGTGACAACACCATATGCTGGAGGGCATGTAGAGAAACAATCACTCATACACAGTTGGTTAGAATCAAAAATAGAAAAGTTTAGCAGTTTCTCAAAAAACTAAACATGCAACTACCGGATGACACAGTAATTGCAATTGTGGGCATTTATCTCAGAGAAACAAAAACTTATATTTAGACAGAAACCTACACAAATGTTTATAGAAACTTTATTTGCAAAAGCACAGACCTGGAACCACCCAGATGTCCCTCAACAGGTAAACATTTAAACAAACTGTAGTATATCTAGACTAAGGAATTCTACGCAACAATAAAAATGAACCAACTGCTGATAAACACAACCTGGATAAATCTCTAAAAAATTATGTTGAGTGAAAACAGCCAGCCTCAAATGTTTATATACTGTATGATTCCATTCTTGGAATGACAAACTTGTAAAAATGAAGAACAGATTAGCGTTTGCCAAGAGTTAATGAGGAGGTTGGGGTGGAAGCAAACTAGATGTGGCTATAAAAGGACAACATGAAGGATCCTTGCAGTGAATGGAATGCTCTGGATCTGACTATATTCATGACCACATCCTGGTTCTGATATTATATTCTAGTTTTGCAAGATGTTACCACTGGGGAAATTGGGTAAAGGATTCAAGAGATCCATATGTTATTTCTTATACCTGTATGTGAGACTGTAATTATCTCAAAATGAAAAGTTGAATTTAAAAATTGGTACTTGCTTCTTGTTTAGCTGAGAAAACATTCTCTGAGTTTTCCCAATTTGTCAGAACTTGTAAGAGAAACGGGGAGGTCGGTGGAAAAATATGAAAATCAAACCTCACCCTAAGTCTCACAGGCATCCAAACATTAAAAATTGCTCAGTGAAACCCAGGGGGCATACTAAATGCATCTGCTGCCTCCAATGAATTTTTTGGTTTCCAATTCTAAACACAGAATTGAGTTGGTCCGAGTGTTGTGCGTTATTGTTAAGCTAACATAGAATTGATGTTTACAAATTAGTTAAGCCAACAGACAATTACGGTGCTTTAATTCAAGTCACATTAACCTACCCATACCTATGTTTTCCAGATCATATTTTATTTTTTTCTGATGGTAATCATATCTTTTTAATTTTGAATTTATTTTTAACATTTCTTTTACATTCAGGGGTACATGTACAAGTTTGTTATATAGGTAAACTCATGTCATGGGCGTTTATTGTACAGATTATTTCATCACCCAGGTTTTAATTCTAGTACCCACTAGTTATTTTTCCCAACCTTCTCCCTCCTCCCACCCTCTACCCTGTGGTAGGCCACCATGTCTGTTATTTCCCTTGATGGGTCCATGTGTTCTCATCATTTAGCTCCCACCAATAAGTGAGAACATATGGTATTTAGTTTTCTGTTTCTGTGTTAGCTTGCTAAGAATAACGACCATGTTCCCACAAAGGACATCAACTTATTATTTTTATGGCTACATAGTATTGCCTAGTGTATATGTACCAACTTTTCTTTATCTAGTCTATCATTTATGACCATTTAGGTTGATTTCATGTCTTTGCTATTATGAATAGTGCTGTACTGAACATATGCATGCATGTGTCTTTTTAACGACTTATATACCTTTGGGTATATACCCAGTAATGGGATTGCTGGATCAAATGGTGTTTCTGTTTTAAGTTCTTTGAGGAATCATCACATGGTTTTCTACAATGGTTGAACTACCACCAACAGTGTATAAGTCTTCCTTTTTCTCCACAACCTTGCCAACATGTTATTTTTTGAGTTTTTAATAACAGCCATTCTGAGGAGTGTTAGGTAGCATCTCACTGTGGTTTTGATTTGCATTTCTCTAAAGATCAGTGATTTTCAGCTTTTTTTCATGCTTGTTGGCCACATGTCTGTCTTCTTTGAAAAGTGTCTGTTCATGTCTTCTGCCTACTTTTTTGTAAATTTGTTTAAGTTCCTTATAGATGTTGAATGTTAGACTTGTCAGATGCACACAGTTTTCTAAATTTTCTCCCTTTCTGTAGGTTGTCTATTTACTCTCTTGATAGTTTCTTTGGCTGTGCAGAAGCTCGTCAGTTTTATTACATTGCATTTGTCAATTTTTGCTTTTGTTGTTAGTTTAATTAAATTGCGTTTGTCAATTTTTGCTTTTGGCATTGTTGTCATGATATCTTTGCCCATTCCTATGTCCAGGATGGCACTGCCTACGTTGTTTTCCTGGGTTTTTATAGTTTGGGGTTTTATGTTTGGTCTTTGATCCGCAATAAAATACTGGCAAACAGAATCCAGCAACACATCAAAAAGCTTATCCACCATGATCAGGTGGGCTGTATCGTTGGGATGCAAGGTTGATTCAACATACACAAATCAATAAATCTGATTCATCACATAGAACTAAAGACAAAAACCACATGATGATCTCAATAGATGCAGAAAAGGCTTTCAATAAAATTCAACACCGCTTCATGTTATTAAAAACTCTTAATAAACTAGGTATTGGAGGAACATACCTCAAAATAATAAGAGCCATTTATGACAAAACCATAGCCAACATCATACTGAATGGGCAAACACTGGAAGCATTCCCCTTGAAAACTGGTGCAAGACAAGGATGACCTCTCTCACCACTCCTATTCAACACAGTATTGGAAATCCTGGCCAGAACAATCAGGCAAGAGAAAGAAAGAAAGGGCATCAAAATAGGAAGAGAGGAAGTCAAACAATCTGTTTGCAAAAGACATGATTGTATGTCTAGAAACCTCCACAGTCTCAGCCCAAAATCTCCTTAAGCTGATAAACAACTTCAGCAAAGTCTTAGGATACAAAATCAACATACAAAAATCACTAGCACTCCCCAAGAGCCAAATCAGGAATGCAATCCCATTCAGAATTGCCACAAAAAGAATAAAATACCTAGGAATAGAGCTAACCAGGGAGGTAAAAAGTCTCTCCAAGGAGAACTACAAAACAGTGATCAAAGAAATCAGAGATGGCCGAGTGCAGTGGCTCACACCTGTAATCCCAGCACTTTGGGAGGCCAAGGCAGGCAGATCACAAAGTCAGGAGTTCAAGACCAGCCTGACCAACATGGCGAAACCCTATCTCTACTAAAAACACAAAAAATTATCCAGGCATGGTGGTGGGTGCCTGTAATCCAAGCTGCTTGGAAGGCTGAGGCAGGAGAATCACCTGAACATAGGAGGCAGAGGTTGCAGGGAGCTGAGATCATGCCACTGCACTCCAGCCTGGGTGAGAGAGTGAGAATTAAAAAAAAAGAAAAGAAAAGAAAAAGGAATCAGATGTGACATAAACAGATGGAAAAACATTCCATGATCATGGACAGAAAGAATCAACATCATTGAAATGACCATGCTGCCCAGAACAATTTATAGATTCAATGCTAGTCCTATCAAGCTACCAGTGACATTCTTCACAGAACTAGGAAAAGCTATTATAAATTTATATGGAACCAAGAAAGAGCCCAAATAGCCAAGGCAAAGAACAAGAAAGAAGAAAAAAGAACAAAGCTGGGGCATCATGCTACTTGACTTCAAACTATACTACAAAGCTACAGGAACCAAAACAGCATGGTACTAGTACAAAAACAGGTACATAGACCAGTGTAACAGAATAGAGAGCCCAGAAATGGGGCCACATACCTACAACCATCTGATCTTTGACAACGCTGGCAAAAACAAGCAATGGAGAAAAAGGACTCCCTTATCAATAAATGGTGCTGGGATAACTGGCTAGCCATATGCAGGAGATTGAAAGTGGACCCCTTCCTTACACCTTAGCCATTTTTTTTTCACTAATTCTCCTTTTATTGTCATTTCTTTTGTTTTATCATTTTACTTTAAGTTCTGGGATACAAGTGCAGAAAGCGTAGGTCTGTTATGTAGGTATGTGGGTGCCATGGTGGTTTGCTGCACTTATCAATATGTCATCTAGGTTGTAAGCCCCACGTGCATTAGCTATTTGTCACAATGCTCTCCCTCTCCTTGCCCCCACCCTCTGACTGGCCCCGGTGTGTGTTGTTCCCCTCCCCGGGTCCATGTGTTCTCATTGTTCAGCTCCCCACTTAAGAGTGAGAACACCTTAGCCATTTTTATGTTTGATCATGTTTGCTCTTCACCAGAAGATATTTGATTAGCGTTTCCCTAAAGCAGTGATGTTCAACGTGATAGCCACTTAATATGTGGCTACTGAGTAGTTGAAACATGCCTCGTCTGAATTGAAATGTACTAGAAGTATAAAATATGCACCCCATTTTGAAGAATAAATATTAAAACATAAAGTATCTCATTAATAATTTTTACACAGATTTTATGTTGAAATAATATTTTTGATATATTGGGTTAAATAAAATATATTATTAAAATTAATTCCATCTTTTTCTTTTTACTTTTAAAAAATGTTGCTATTAGAAAATTTAAAATTACATTTAAGGCTCATTGTGTATTTCTTTTAGATGGCCCTGCCCTAGAGGTTGAAACATGGTTCTGAATTAATTCCAAACAAGTTGCTGGTGGTCAATGAATATTTTTTCATGGCTGTAAAAGAGGATAATTATAATTTTATAACTTCATGAACAGACTTAAAATACATTTACTTCTCAGCTTTAGAATAAAGGAAGTATTCTCAGCTGGGTCTCTATAGACCCTAGAGTTACTGAAAAGCATTAAATGGATAGAAACTAGGTGCTCTAGGGAATTGCCAAATGTATTTCCTGAGACAGAACTTGGATGGAGACTTTTTATTATAACCTAAATTAGAAGGCAGCTGGAAGGAACCTCCAAATTCAAAGAAATGAAATGTTCCTTTCAAATAATTTTTTTAAAAAGCTGGCCCAGATTTTTGTTCATGACATGCTCACACATCTTTTTGCTTCTGCCAGGTCACATTATTTGTGCCAGATGTGAGGAGTTTCCAGTGAAGACAGGCTTATTTGTTAAAAAGCCAGGCTTGCTCTACGTGACACATTAACTTTAAAAGGTGGAAGGGAAATTTTTTACTAGTGTAGTATTAAAACACCAGCATGAAAGCAGAACTTGCGCAGAGTGCTTTTCTGCATTCAAGATGCCCGTCTGTCGACTTTACTGTGTTCTCCCTTCACCCTGGCTCCAGGGTTTGCATGCAAGCTTGAGAAGAGAAAAGGGTAAGAAGTAATGGTGGTGCCCTGAGCACCTCTTCATCCTTCTTCAGCAGCATCAGGGGCTATATCCAGGGTCCCAGAAGGTCACACTTTCTCACCTCCTCCCACAGTGACCAGCTAACAGCTGAACCCTTGCCTTTGCCGTACACTAAAAGGGCTCCCAACAAATTTGTCCCAGGTGTAGTGTCATAAAGCAGGCTATAGATTTTCAGTTAAAAAAAACTATACAAATAAATCATATACATGCTGAATAATACTTTACAGAAAGCAAACATAGATGATAATAATTTAAGGTAAAAAATATATTTTATAGGATGGTCAGAAATGTACAAGGAGACCAATGTACTAAAATATACACGTTCAGCAAACACAAATACAATTCCATCACTGCAAATTTGACCTAACACTAACATGTTAGCAATAATAAAGAGCTAACACTTAATAATAGTTTTTCTTGCCTTCTTAAAACTTAGAAGGGAGGTGATTTGGATATCCTACTTCTCTATAAAAGACTTTCCAAGGAAGTCTGAAATAATACCTTCTAAATCCTCTCAATACATATTTTCTAATTTTTATTATATGGTCCACGTGTAACTATGTTTACAGAGCTTTGTGACAACAGACTCAGTAGTATGCAATTTATAGACAAAAATTCAAAAAATCATGAATATCTCACAAAATGTTGATCCCATTTCTACTTGTGTTTCTCCAGTGACAGAGAACTCAAGTCCTCCTGAAGAAGGTGACTCTACTTTTATGTCTATTAGAATGTTTCTCCTTTCCCTGAGTTTTGGGCTGTTTTCCTATATCTTGACACTTCTATGTCCTCATTTCTTCTAGGAAACCAAAGGACAAGGCAAACCTTCTTCCTTATGACAGCTCCTTCATGTCCACAGGGAGCTCTAATGTTCCAGGTTCTCTAGAGAACAAGAATCTGAGAAAGTTGAAGGAACTGTCTACATGGTGCAGAGGTGTTGAAGCACTTTAGGAACTACTTAATCTCTCACAAAGATAAATACCTCTCATCAGACTACATTTAAATACAGATATAAGTATGCCTTATGGAAAAGAATCACCTTGTTAATGCAGAGAAAGTCTCTCTCTCACAAGTAATGTTTTTGTTCAACGTTAGTGTAGTGCACTGGGCTACAATAAATTCAAATAAGTAATCATCCTTACATGTGCAAACAACTTCTTCTTAAAGGCTACCCTTTGTGTTGCCCGCTCACACATGATCTGCAAAGCACGCTCCGCCAAACCTATTGCTCTCATACAGTGGTGGATTCTGCCAGGTCCAAGGCGGCCTTGGGAAATTTCAAATCCCCTACCTTCACCTGGGAAGAAAGGGGAAGAAAAAGAGAATGTAAAAATGGCCTAGCTCATTCCTTTTGTTATTTATACAAATCCTGGGAAAGTGATGAGCTACCCTTAAAAAGGTCATTCTGGCAAA
>NW_016107655.1:736594-773161 GCF_001604975.1 Cebus imitator
TCTTAAGTACATAGTATGCATAAGCTACTTTATTAGTGCTGGAATAGTTACAAAGTTGGAATAACACACAGTCCCTATGCTAGGAGTGTAGAATCCAGAAGAGCGGGCAAGGGTAAGGGCTATAGAGAGAAACTAAGAAAGGCAAATGAGAAAGAGATTTTCTGTTCATCACTATAACCTTAGGGCCTGGCAGGTATCAGGGGCTTGGTGAGTGGATGGGATGAGAAACAAAAACATTCCTGGAAGAGGCAGTATTTTAGATGTTCTTTGAAAGGAATATAGGATTCTAATATGCAAGAGGATGGCATACGGTGTTCAAAGTTATTAATACTTCTAACTTATATCTGAGACTTGAAATAATAAAGTACTGAGGTTTTCTTAAAACAAATAGAGGCCTACAGATCATGTTATAGGAAAAAGTGTGTTGCTCTGAATTGTGTAATTTTCGTATTTAGTTATCTTTTCAATTGATGTTATATACAAAACCACATCCAACACTTAAATAATGTTACCATTTCTTGTAAGAAAATCTACCAAATAGAAAACTTTTCCTTGACAAATGGAATAAAGAAGAAGAGAAAGTATTAGGTTGGTGCAAAGGTAATTGCAGCTTTTGCCAAAAACCGCAATTACCTTGGTGCAAAAATAATTGTGGTTTTAAACTGCAATAACTTTTGTGTCAACCTAATATCTAAATCAGGATAGACTTCAGGTCTAAATCTGGAAAGGTTTATCTTTTCCAGATTTAGACCTGAAGTCTATCCTGATTTAGATATTAGGTTGATAAAGATAAATCTTTCCAGATTTAGACTTGAAAATATTAATGTACGATACTGAAGAATCATTTCCAAATTCATCTCACCTAGTATTAGATTTGTGGCAGGAACTCGCACTTGATTAAAATGGATCTCAAAATGTCCTCCATGAAAATTATCTATAAAATAGAAAATAAAATTTTAAAGAGCAAAAGGGGTTGACTAAGAAAGAGTCATATCTACTTAATCTTCTAAAGTATAATTACTCAAGGAAAATAGAATTTCAAAGGTCCATATGGCATGTACATTCTGAGGTAAATCTCAGCCTGGAACCCCCAGGACCCAACAGCCCAGAAAACTCATCAACTGTTCAAGAAGAGAAAGCCTTTGATCCAGAGGTCTTCTAATTCATTCTCTGAAGCACAATTTCAGAGAGCTATGAAAAAGGGAGGCTAGGCTTCATAGCTCCAACCAGAGTATTTTGTTTTATTATTGCTTCTTCTTTGAAATATTTTACATATGGGGTTCCAAAAAAAATTTGCCAGGAAAAAAAGTTTCAATAATTAAAAATGAGCAATGCAATCCAAGTTTCTTATTTTATCACTGTGCAAACCAACGCCCAAAGATGAGAAGGGCCAGCTTGAGGGGAAAGAGCAAACTTGGCAGTAGTGATGATACAGAAACGGGAACTTCAGGTAGGTTTACTCCCAGTCAACACTTGTTCTACTGTGTGCTCTTCTCTTGAAAATACCTGGCATTTCAATCACTGTGGCCAGGAACACATTGGCATTTTATCTTTGCATCGCCCTTTCTCCCTGCCAAGTTCTAGAGATAATCTCATGCTAACTCTACACCCTTTTCATGTCAGAAGAGACAATATTCAGCCTTCTCTACACTGTTTCATTTGTCCTTGGACATAAGGACTTGAAGAGGTAAGAGTAAAGTTTTCATACTGAATATTCAAATGTAGCCTCTGCAATGGAAAGTATTTGCAGCTAAACATATTATAAATGCATTTTTAGTATCTTTGAGGCTCTTTCTCTGCAATCCAACATATTCCTATATGCAATCTTCTCCAGCAAGATTGCTCATCCCATCTTGCCACTTATGCTTACCCTGTGGGTACGCCCTACAGCTGCATCTTACAGAAGGTGGGTACGCCCTACAGCTGCATCTTACCGAAGGTACCCACCCAGTGGGTACATCTTACAGCTGCATATTACTGATAGGTGATTCTATAAAACTCCAAGTCTTATATTTGCTGCTTGAACATATTCACTAGTTATATTCAATGATAAAAAGAAAGCCAGAGTCACCTCAGAACCTGAAGTTCAATTATCTTTTTCACAGCATTTAAAACCTGCCAATAAGCTATATAATTTACTTGCTTACATGTCTGTGGTTATTGCTTTTCTCCTTCTACCAGCAGATAACCTCTACGAGGGCAAGGATTGTAGTCTATTGTGATCACTTGTGTATTACAAGCATCTAAAATTCCCTTAGCTAAGCCAATGACCTTAGCAAGTATTTACTGAACACAATGAACACGTGCCATGGTGGGTGGCAGGAAACAAATGGATCCTTGCTTCTTAGAAATCCTACCTAAGGGCAGAGGAAGGAAAAGTTTTGCTCTCAAATAAGTAAAAAACTCATTGCTTTCTAATAGTTCTTGTAAGTTGATTGATTAAGAGGGCTAAAATTGGAGACAAAAATAATTTTATTGTGGATTATCTGGGTTTAATTTACCTATGTCTATTTCATTAATCCATTCTTATGAATGACAGAGAGAAGACTGGTAGAGTTGCTGTTCCTTAAATACAATCTGCCCTTTCCCAAAAAGTAAACAAATTGGCTCTACTCTGAACTTCGCAAGGATTTATATTAAGACAGTTGTCAGAGACAAAGGAATATCTAAGAATATATCTCATGCATTAAAATGCTATTGCCTTCAATGTTACTGGCTATTCTAGCTTTCTGCTGGCTAATGCATGGTCATATTTTTTGAATACCTACCTGTGTAGCCAAAAACTGACAAAGGTCTTATTAATTCTACTCCAGGTGTGTTCATGGGAACAAGAATCATGCTGTGCTTTTTGTGTCTAATCAAAAGAAAAATCATGTTAGGAAAAGTTTGCTAAGAAGAAAAATCAAACAGATAATAGGCAGAGTCACAGTTGTCTTTTTGACATTTTCATGTAATCACTGCTTACAAGCAGTGATGCTGCGTGGGAACTGTATAAAAGACGTACACCAACATAGTCTGACACAGGTTGTGATCTGGAACTAAAACAATGATTTGAAAATAAATGAGCTGTTTGATTGAGGCTTCTCACTGTTCAACAATGGTAACTGGAAACTTAGATACAAAATTAGACATTTCAAGACTATTGCCTTTGATCTAAACATTCAATCACTTCATTACACAGTTCTGAAAATATTTATGTCTGATAATTTAATCCAAACAGCTTTGATAATTTAACAACACTTTCTAATACAGGAAATTCCACAGTGAAAAATGTTCAGCAATACTCCCTAAAATGTTTTCCAAACATATCTGTTATCATAATACTTGTGAAATATAAATATGACATTTATATTATTATGATTTGTGAGCCCAAACAGTGAATTTCAAGTAAATAAAGTAGAGAGGGGGAAAGATTGGCTTTTATTCCTACACAGGTTTCTCAATCAGAATTGTTTTATTACCTGGAAACAGAAGTATTTTGAGTTCTTCCCAAAACAATCGCAATTTTGCACTTGGGATTCCCAGCTCCTAAAACCGAGGGGGAAAAAAGCAGATTATAAAAGGAAATGTCTAGTTTCACATTTCACCTTAAACGTTATAATCCTTTCATTTATGGCATAAAACAAATAGGAAGAATATTCTTAATTCATTAAGATAATAATTTTTTTGTAACACTGTATATCATCCAAGAAAAATGATTAGGCGAGGCCAAGAATAGACCTCATCGATGAAAGCTGCTATGAAAGAGCTGCCACCTCTCCCATTCACACCATTTCAGACATCAGCATGCTAGAAAAGCTGAGAAATTTTATATATCTAATATAATATTTTATATGTCAACATATATGAGGCTGTGATCCTACTTTCAATAAGCTTGGTTCTCATTTATTAATTTCTTAAGGGTCTAATTTAAAAAATATTTTTTCATTTTAATGCAAAATTTCATGGTGGCTCACGCCTGTAATCCCAGCACTTTGGGAGGCCAAGGTGGGTGGATCACAAGGTCAAGAGATCGAGACCATCCCGGCCAACATGGTGAAACCGTGTCTCTACTAAAAATACAAAACTTAGCTGGGAGTGGTGGCATGTGCTTGGGAGACAGGAGAATCACTTAAACCCGGGAGGCAGAGGTTGCAGTGAGCCAATACCATGCCACTGCACTGCACTCCAGCCTGGCAACAGGGCAAGACTACATCTCAAAACAAAAAAAGAGACAAACAAAAACAGCCAACTAAAAGGACTGAGGACTAGTCTGGCATCAGACTTTTCAATAGCCACTATGGATGCTAGATGAAAATTAATAGTTCAACTTAGAATTCTATACTTGTCCAAACTATCAATTTATGTAAAGTCAGAATAAATACATATTCAGATATGCAAGATCTCAGAGAATTTACCTATTATATACCTTTTCTCAAAAAGTTAAGAATATAGTAAAGCAAAATTAAGGGAGTAAATCAAGATAAAGGAATCCTAGAATTCAAAAGATACTGGATTCCAGAAAATAATTATCTGAAAATCCTAGAATAATTGCCTAAAGGGTAATGAGTCCAGATTGGAAAAGAAATGCTAAATTCTTTAAGAGAGAGGTCTCCAGAAAAGAAACTCAATAGAAGTAAAGGTGCAATCTAGAGATGTGTGTGTATGTAAGGGGAAGGGGGTATTGTAAAAGCAAATAATGCAAATAAAGAGACATGGCAATTAGAAACTCCAGGAAAATAACTTTGAAATGCACAAGTGAACTGTGGTCCAGAAATAAAATGAACTATAATGAGACATGCATTTAATATATAGTATATAAGAAAAGCATTCTGATTGATCTTGATTCTAGAAACATTCCCAGAATGGCCCACGTGACTTTACGTTGCATCAGTTACAGAAGGGCACAAAATCTAACACACTACTTAGACCAGCACCAAACAATATTTACATGGTCCTCTAAGGTAAGTGCTATATATTGGTTTTCAAAGTTTACAGTCATCCTGTAGTCAACTACAATTGTGGTTGCAAGATAAAACATATATATTAGTAATCCCCACAATGTGAAAGTATGAGCTGTAGCTGATACAAGTTACAATAAGAAAGAGAGGGATAAACGGTATGGAAAGGGTTAAGAGTGTACATACTCTTATATTAAAGTAGAGCTTGAATAGAATCTGAAATGAGGATGCAGAGAGCATTAGCAATTATTTAAGGTTTAAAAAATTAAAAAACCAAAAAAAAAAAAAACCATAATAAGATAAATATGTTAAGAAAGAGCAGAGAGAGTTATGAGACAAATGAGTGAAACTGTCACTATTCAAACTGGGGAATCAATGGATGGTGTGTAAAATGAATAAATCAAGAAAGAGAAAAAAGTTTACCTACAATTACAATGGAAACCAGAAAACTCAAAATAGAAACTGTTTAAAAAAAAAAAGAGTTTTCTCTGTGGCATGATGTTGGGATGTGGAGACATGGGAAACAATGCTCTTAGATATTTTTTCATTTGTTACTACTTCTAATTGGATAATAACGACGACTTTCAAAACATTAAAGAAAAAAACCATCTCGTAAACAAATCTGTGGATCCCCAAGTAAAAGACTGAGAGGGCTGTTGAGTGAACGACAACGTTTGGTTTATTTTTCTTTCCAAATTTCCTTTTAATCTGAATATCTAATTTGCAGGCTGTGGTGGAGGCATTTCCTGCATACAATGGGGCATTTCCCCACCTCTGTATAATACCTAACTCCAGAAATCCTACATGTACACTCTTCCTGATAAAATGCTTAAAGTGATTAAAAAAAACTATCTAAAATAAATATTATCTGAGAAAGGGAGGGAAGGAGAGGAAGGCAGTGACCCTAAAATGGGTGCCTCTGTTCATCTCAGGCTGGTGGTAGAATAAGGAGACACCTTAAGCCAACTTAGAGCTTGAATCATAAGCCTGCTTTCTCTATAGTCACGGCCATCAGAATTTTAAGAACATGTAATCATATATACATACATATATATAATTTTATCTATGACTAAAAAGGAAGAGAGAGGATTCTTATGTAAGTAGGACAGGAAATTAAAAAACAAAACAAAACATGTTAAATTGACCAAGAGATGTCCCACTGCAATCAGATAACAAATATGTTGGGCTAAATGATTTCTCCCATTATTTCCCTGAATACATGACTTACTGTCTATATTATATCTGAGATACAGAGAGAAAAATCATTTTCTCTACCCTTCTGGGCATTTGTTCCATAATCTTATTAAATAAAATAGGAAACTATTATACTGAAAAGCAATTAATTTTTCACTGAAAGAAAAATACAAGCATTTTCATAATACAAGTTTAAAAATTATCATGTTTTTCAAGTAGAACACTTTATCATGCATCAGAAAGCCCATAATAAGCTGGGCACGGTGGCTTATGCCTGTAATTCCAGCACTTTGGGAAGCTGAGACAGGAAGATCACCAGAGGCCAGGAGTTCTACACCAGCCTGGCCAACATGGCAAAAACCCGTCTCTACTAAAAATATAAAAAATTAGCCAGGCGTGGTGGTGGGCACCTGTAATCCCAGCTACTTGAGAGGCTGAGGCAGGAGAATTGCTTGAACCTGGGAGGCAGAAGCTGCAGTGAGTCGAAGTCATGCCATTGCACTCCAACCTGGGCAACAAGAGTGAAACTCCAGCTCAAACAACAATAAAAAAAGTCTATAATATGTGTATTGACATTAGACAACAAAGGTTAAACCTTTCATCAGGTTAAACACATTTATTTTATATCAATCAATAACAAACAGTAGTTTTAGAATTTTTAGTTTATTCTTCTTTTAAATGCGAATCTCTTCCTCTTGCTTCTTCTGGAACTCTAATTGTACATATTTTAGAACTAAATGGTCCCTAGGATTGCTCATTTCTTTATATCTTTTCTTCATATTGGATAAATTTCTATTGTCTATCTTCAAGTTCATTAATTCTTTTCTCTGTCACCTCCATTATGTTATTAAGCCCAGTCAGTGAATTTCTTTTCAGATATTTTACCTTAACTTCCAATATTTCTACTTGGTTATTTTTTATGTTTTCTATTTCTCTTCTCATATTTCCTATCTTTTTATTTTTCTTGACCTCATTGAGCACATTTATAATAGCTGCCTTAAGTCCTTGACTGATAATTCCAACATCTGAATCACTTGAGTGTTGGCCTTTCCCCTTGAAAATGGCTCATATTTTCCTTATTCTTCATTGGTTGGGCAACTTTAGATTTGTATTCTGGACACTGTGATCCTTTTGTTTTGAAACTCTGGAATCTGTCATATTCCTCCACAGAATGCTTACGGTTTTGTTTTATCAGGCAATTAGGTAGAATAAAACTGCAGAGTCTATCACACTTTAGGTGGATGGGAAATCAAATTTCAACATAGTTCTTATTATTTAGCTGCAAGGTGCTTTGAGTTTGCCCTATGCATTACTTTAATTCAGGAGTTAGCTAGAGACTCAAACAAAGTTTCCAGATGAAAGCTGGAGCTCCCCTTTTCTGGCTTTTTCCTTTCTAAGAATACCAACCTTATGTCCCAGCAGTGATGGCTACCCTATGTCCTTGAAAAAAAAAATTACTTGGTATATTCTCAGAAAAAAAAAAAAAGATTATGTCCTTTTGATTTCTATAGATGCTAACAGGTAAAGAAATTGCTATGGTCTGATTGTATGTGTCCCTCCCTAGAAGTCATGTGTTGGAATCCTAATCCCCAAGATGATTTCATGTGGAAATGAAGCCTTTGGCAGGTGATTAGGTCCCAAAGGAGGTGATAAGGTGATTAAAATGGAATTAGCACCTTTATCAAAGAGGCCTGAGGGAGGTTGGCCATCTTTTCCACTATATGAGCACAGAACGAGAAGGTGCTATCTATCAACCAGAATGCAGCCCCTCAATAGGCACCAACTCTACTGGTGCCTTATTCTTGGACTTGTCAGCCTCTAGAACCACGAGAAATAAATTTCTGTTGTTTAGAAGTTACCTAGTTAATGGTGTTGTCTAATAGCAGCCTGAATGGACGATGACAAAATTCCACTAATCTGAGGACCAACCCAAAGAACATTAGGATGATTTAATGGCAGATGACAATTCTTATCTTTCATTGAGGATCTTACCTGAATGACTTATCTGGAAATCCTCAGTTGGGAGGAATTTTTTATCCCTGGCTATGCAATAATATGCAATCATGCTTTGATTCTTAGTTAGAAATTACAAAGGAAGATTCATTTACAGAGTGTTCACTTGTAACTTTTCAACTGGAAATATTTTTCTACTTTGGGGCTATCTTTGAGGGTTTAGCCTTGGCTAGTGCCTCTCCAGAGGCCTACAGGCTGAAGGATCGCAGCTACTTGCCCCACATAATGCATTGTCTCCTTGGTGTGCATACTTCTGAAAATCAGGTTAGGACATAACAACATGATTTGAGGTTCATTTTCATTACAGATATTTTCTTAAAAGAAAAAGATTTGTTTTAGGGTTGGGAGTAAATGTGAGGGTTTGTTACATAGGTGAACTTGTGTCACTAGGGTTTGTTGTAAAGATTGTTTCATAACCCAGGTATTAAGCCTAGTACCCAATAGTTATCTTTTCTGCTCCTTTCCCTCCTCCCACCCTACACCCTCAAGTAGAGCTCAGTGTCTGTTGTTTCCTTGTGTTCATAAATTCTCATCATTTAGTTCCCACTTATAAGTGAGAACATGCAGTATTTGGTTTTCTATTCCTGCCTTAGTTTGCTAAGGATAATAGCCTCCAGTTCCATCCATGTTCCTGCAAAAGACATTATCTCATTCTTTTTAATGACTGCATAGTATTCCATGGTGTATATGTACTGTATTCTCTTTATCTAATCTGTCATTGAGGGGCATTTAGTTTGATTCTATGTCTTTGCTATTGTGAACAGTGTTGCAATGAACATTTGCATGCATGTGTCTCTTTGGTAGAATAATTTCTTCTCCTTTGGGTATATACCCAGTAACAGGAATGCTGAGTTGAATGGTAGTTCTGGTTTTTTCATTTTTGGTGCTACTATTGCTCTGTCGCCGAGGCTGGAGTATAGTGGCACAATCTCAGCTCACTGCAATCTCCCCACTCCCAGGTTCAAGTCATTCTCATGCCGTGGCCTTCTGAGTAGCTGGGATTACACGCATGTGCCCCCATGCTCAGTTAAGTTTTGTATTTTGGAGTTTTGCCATTTTGGCCAGGCTGGTCTTGAACTCCTGGCCTCAAGTGATCCTCCTGCCTCAGCCTTTCAAAGTGCTGGGATTATAGGCATGAGCCACCACATCCAGCCAGTAGTTCTGTTTTTAGCTCTCTGGAGAATTGCCATACTGCTTTCCACAATGGTTGAACTAACTTACACTCCCATCAACAATGTATTAAGTGTTCCTTTTTCTTCCACAATCTCACCAGCATCTGCTATTTTATGACTTTTTAATAATAGCCATCCTGACTGGTGTGAGATGGTATCTCACTGTGATTTTGATTCACATTTCTCTAATGATCAGTGATATTGAGCTTTTTGGTTGCATATCTGTAATCCCAGCATTCTGGGAGGCTGAAGTGGGAGGATTGCTTGAGCCCAGGAGTTTGAAACCAGCCTGGACAACCTAGTGAGACCTCATCTATACAAAAAATTTTTAAAATTAGCCAAGCATGGTGCGGCATGCCTGTAATCCCAGCTATTCAGGAGGTTGAGGTGGAAGGATTGCTTGAGCCCTGGGAAGTCAAGGTTGCAGTGAGCTGTGATCATGCCCCTGCATTCTAGCCTGGGCAACAGAGTGAGACCTTGTCTCAAAACAAAGCAAACAAACAAAAATGTTGCTACTGCCTTATATAAATGCCCAGAAATTTCAGATATCAGGTAAATTTTGAAGAAACTCAACAAGCAAGGCAAATAATTCTTTGATTCTGTTTTGTTCAATCTTATATGGAGAACAATTAATATTCTAAAAAATATAATGTTTAAGTTGGATGTCTTTTGTCATCAGTAAGTAGAGGAAGTAGGGTGAATGCATAGTTTATAGAATTTGAAATATTTGTACTTAACAATGATGTTTCAGAAAAATGAGAAAAATCCTTCCCAAATATATCATCGCCCTTTAGCTACAAGCAGAATTTGGCAAGTGCAGCAGCTGAAACAACCTTCTTTTAAAGAGAGTTTTGCTTGTTTGTGCCATTTTAGTTAATGAACAGGATACCCAATGTCATAAATAAAATATATTACAGGAAATCTGAATAGACCAATAAACAGAGAATGTTTAAACATATATGCTGTGTCACAGGCTTTCATGAATGAAAACAGATGGACTAGATAAAGTAATTTTGTTTTTAGTCCAGACACTCTGGTATTTCAAGGCTGTTGAAGTCCCAGGATTAAGTCAGGCTGAAAATTACATTTCCCTGATGTTAGTTGATGATTTTTAATTTCTTAGGCTTTTACAACTGCAAAATCATTTTCTAATAAAAGGAGAAACGACAGGTGGATAAAAAAAATGACCTTTGAGTATGTGGTTTGTAACAATTAAGAAAGTGATGTAAGCAATTACAGACATGAAGCACAGTTGGCCATCCACAAATTCTCAAGGCTGTTTCTTCTACCAACATTGAATTTCTGAGGTGCAACACTGGAACTTCACTTGGTTTTAGCTTTAATGCTAACAAGTCAAATTGGAGTAAAAAGCTTTACATGGTTAAGTACTATTTTACAACAAAATTTCCCTTATGAGAAAAAAGATGATTATTGTACATAGTTATTCCATAGTTAAAGAAAAAAATCCCATGTGTTCTCTTAGAGTGTGTGTTATTTTTAACAGGGAAATCTTCAAAATTCACTGAATCCATTTCTATGTTTACATCTAAATAAGAATTAAGTAATAATGTTACAAGCTGCTCTATTATTATTGTTACTATAGAATGTGATTACATCAAAATAAATCCCAAATGGATCAGAGTTGAAACTTTAAAAAAAGTCAAGACATGAAAAAACTAGAAGAAAAATAATCTAATAGTTATCAAATTTCTGGGTGAGAAAGGATTTTAAACCTTAAAAATGATAAATGAAATCAGAGTCAAAATAAAAAGATCAGTTGGTTTGTCTATATAAAACTATTGTAAATGAGAAAGTAAATTAAAAGGAAAAAAAATGGAGGAGAAAATATTTCAACATTTATGACAAAATGTATGCAATACTTAGCTCCCTAAATTCTAAAGAATACCTGAAAATCAGTATAAAGATGGGGAAAGAACACAACTGCAAAAAGAGAAAATAAGAATAAGAGATTTTTTGAAGTGTTTAATGTTACCACTAATCAAATAAATGTGGAATACAGCAATAATGAAGACATTCAATAGCAGTTTATTATCCAGGATTCCACACATGCCTAGCAAGGGTAGGTAAGGGGCACTGAATCTGTTACAAGCCATTCAGAAAGCAAAGTGGTAGTAAAACGACACATTCTATTGGCAGTATTTTAGAAAAACGGACACTTCCATACACTATTGGTAGAGAACAAAGTAATACTATCCCTATGGAGTACAATTTGGCAATATTCATCAAAATTACAGATTCATCCCAGCACTTTTGGAGGCTGGGATGGGTGGATGGTTTGAGTAGAGGAGTTGGAGACCAGCCTGGGCAACATAGCAAAATGATGCTACAAGAGGAGGGATGAGAAATGGGTGTGGGGAGAGAAATTCTTTAAGAACAAGGGACACTGCTATGTTAGGGAGTTAAGAGTAGGAGCCCATTTATGATAAGCAGCAAAATGGAATCATAGTCAGTTCTTAGGGACATGAGAAGTAGAAGAGAGCTAAAAAAACATCAAGTAAGTACTTTGAAAAGTTGCCTGAGATGAGTGATGCATCTGCCTACCCTCCAAGCTACATGATTACTTCTCATATTTTGTCAATTCTCCTCTATTACCACTGTCTCTCCTAGTTCTATTAGGAGAAAAGGAAAATACAGAAAAAGGTCAGCCAGTCAGCTAGTTTCACCATGATTCATACACCATGATTTATACACAGCATTCATACACATGCTACCAGAAGAATTTGCTCAATTCTGAGATCCCCTATGCCTCAAGGGCTTTGCATGTGCCTAAATTAGCAAAAACAATATGCAAATTCAAAAGATGTAAAGATTATAGCATTATAGCTGATTTACAATCAAGGAATCCCATTTATGAGAAAGCTTATGGTGGTTGGGGGTGGGGTAAATAAAGGAAAGGGATAGATATTTATGAATCTATAAAAGATTATCAAGATTCTATAATAGATGGCATCATAAAATAACAAAGAGATGTGATAAAATTGACTGAAGATCTGAATTCAGAATTCCAGCTCCATTGCTAAACTTATATGTCTGTGGAGGATAAGTTAAACATCAGTTGATTGATTCATAAATTTAATTATTTTTCATTAAGCTGGTACCATAAAGAAGGTACCAAGCCAAATGCTGAGGATACAACAGGGTATAAGATAGCTATGGAACAAAGGAAATTTTAATAAGTACCAACAACACAGTGAAAAGACTATAGAAGAGTAGGCATATCTGTTTTAATCTCAAATGGTTAGGGAAGGCTTCCTGGATTAATGTTAAGGTCAGACCTAAATCTGAATTGTAAATAGGAGTTAGGGATCTAAAATAGGGTGGGAAGAGTACTCTAGACAGGAGTAACAGTATTTGCAAAGTCTTACAAGTCAGTATTATGTGTCATTTAGAAAGACTAAAGAGATTATTAATTGATAATTATGGAGGCTGCAGTTACAGACTAGTTGTTAAAGAAGTATAACATCAAGGGTAAGTAAAATGAGATAATAATCAAAGTGGACAGTAGGTTTTTTCTATTAATTCAAAATATTTTTGAATACTTATTATGTGCAAGGCACTATTCTTGGTACTTGGAATATATCAATGAACAAAGCAAACCAGAGTCTCTGTTCTGATGAAGCTTATGTTCTAATACAGGGTGTGAGACAATCAACAGCAATCATAGCATAAATGACATGGTGCATTAGAACATGGTAAGTACTGTGGGTCTGGTGGACTGGAGTCCAGGTGGATGAGGGGTATTTTAAGAAGAGTAGTCACGAATTGCCTCAGTGAGCTGGTGGTGATTGGGCAAACACTTGAAAGAGAAGAGGAAGTGAGCTTTGCAATTACTCAGACACGGCACATTCCATGCAGACAGAGGAGCCAGCACGATAAGGATTGTGACTGGTATGCTCTAAAACAGCAAGAAGCTGGGTGTGGCAGAACAAGCAGGCAAAGGGGTGAGTAATGTGAAATGAAGTCAGAGAGACAATGAGGGGTAGAGGCAGACCTTGTGGGATCTTGTAGGCTACTATGAGAATTCATGAAGAAGATGCAATAGAAGCAAAAAATAACAAATGGGACCTAATTAAACTGAAGGGCTTTTCCACAGCAAAAGAAACTACCAACAGAGTAAGCAGACAACCTACAGAATTGGAGAAAATCCTTGTAAACTATGGATCTAACAAAGGTCTAATATCTACCATCTATAAGAAATTTAAATTTACAAGAAAAAAACAACCCCATTAAAAAGTGGGCAAAGGATGTGAACAGACACTTCTCAAAAAAAGACATATACCGCCAACAATCATATGAAAAAAACTAAACATCACTGATTGTTAGAGAAATGCAAATCAAAATCACAGAGATACCATCTCACACCATCAGAATGGGTATTATTAAAAACTCAAAAAATTACAGATGCTGGTGAGGTTGTGAAGAAAAAGGAGTGCTTATACACTGTTGGTGGGAGTGTAAACTAGTTCAACCATTGTGGAAAACAGTGTGGGAATTCCTCAAAGACCTAAAGACAGAACTATCATTTGAACCAGCAATTCCATTACTGGGTATACACCCAAAGGAACATAAATTATTCTATTATAAAGACACATGAATGTGTATGTTCATTGCAGCACTATACACAACAGCAAAGACATGGAATCAACCTAAATACCCATCAATGACAGACTGGATAAAGAAAACGTGGTACATATACACCATGGAATACTATGCAGCCACAAAAAAGAATGAGATTATGTCCTTTGCAGGGACGTGGATAGAGCTGGAGGCCATTACCCTTAGCAAACTAACACAGGGACAGAAAGCCAAATTCCACATGTGCTCACTTATAAGTGGGAGCTAAATGATGAGGACACATGGACATATGGAGGGGAACACAATGGGGCCTATCAAAGCATAGAGGGTGGAAGGAGGAAGAGGATCAGGAGAAATAACTAATGGGTACTAGGCTTAACACCTGGGTGATAAAATAATCTGCACGACAAACCCCCATGATACACGTTTACCTGTGTAACAAACCTGCACATGTACCCCTGAACTTACAAGTATACTTTTTAAAAAAGAAAGAAAAAATGGCATGGTCTGAAATAATTTCTGCAGGTGGGGACTGAGCCTGACCTCACATGAAAAAATAGATTAGGCAACTGCTATGCAAATTCGAGGACAGTCAAGTTGAAATAGGCCAAGAGGGCCAAATCTGCATAAATTTCTCTTCTTTCTCTAACTTTCATTTGTGTGGAAATGTGGAAAAAATAAATAGCCTCCCAGACTGAAGGATTTTGAAGGCTCATACTCTGGCTTTGGAAAAAAGGTAATAAGAAAACAAGAGAGCATAAAGCCATGGGAAAACACTGGGGCAAAGATAGACAAAGTACAGTGAAAACAGGAGGAGTCTAGTAGTTTTAAGTAAATATTAAATGATGCGGCACAAAAATGTTAAATTATATTGCAAATACCTAATGATTACTCATAATTTAGTTTTTGATAATTTAGTCTTCAAAAAGATATTTTTCTGGGTTAAAATCACATTTGCTTTCATTCCTAGACAAAATAACTATTTAGAGAGTATTTCTCTAGATGCTACCTACAAGTGCTGCCTAGATGCCCTTGGGTGGACTCTCCTGGTTCAGCAGTCAGTAGCTCAGCTGCAGGCACTTTTTTGTCCACTGTGACTAAGTGGAAACTTTGAAAGGTCTATAGTTTTTTGAAAAAGATGGAATTTTTTTGAATTTGTAACCTCAACCACTTAAGAAGCTGAATTTAACTTCACAGATCATTTTACAGAAAATAAAACATCAAGTACTCACAAGATTGAATTTCAGGAAACCCTTCTTGGATGCAAGATAAAGGCGGGGTGTAAAGTGAAAACAAAAGTAGCTGGAGTTAGGTCATTTGATTTTACACCCTGTACTCAAGACTGCTTCTCTCTGCCGACTGCAACAGGTTGGTACTTTCTTTCTTTTCTCATTCTGACTTGAATATATATTTTTTAAGCCCAAAGACCTTGTATATTTACCTATATAGAGGGAATCTTGATGCATAAATGTTTAAATGCTTGTTAAAAAAAAAGTTATTTGAAAACAGCTGTATACTTTAACTTTAAATGAAAAGCTTAATGTAGCAAGAAGAAAATATGATTTTAAATACCAGTACTTGTCAGTAAAACTTTGTTAAGGAGAAAATAGGTTTTGTTATACCAGTTTTTTTTTTTTTTGCTTTCTTTTATAAGTACTGATTTTTTTGTTGTTCTAATAGTAATTATAGACACTTAAAAGTGCATCTATGTATCTGCCAGGAGGATCATTTCTGCAAATAATTCCATTTCTATTCTTATTTACTCACATTTTTAGTAAGATTAATTCTTACTTAAAAACCCCCTTCCTTAATATATTATAATATTTGGCCATGTTATTCCTTATCATCAGGTTTAAGGTTTTCTGATGAAAGAGAAAGGAAGAACAAGGTTCATATTTTGTTAATAATTAATGCATAAGAACATAAATAGTCTTATTATGCGCAAGGCATGTGCAAGTAGTTTTCCAGATTGGAACTTTTTAAGTAACCTTAATGATAAAAAGAATCATTTTTAAAAGTTGGGACCTAGTTTTTATATAATGAAAGCAATTCTTCTATGTGGTATCTTTCTTCTGAGCTTCTTTTCTTTGCTATATTCATTCAAAAAAAGTTAGCAAGCTTAAGAATGTTCTTTAGTTGGCACACTGTTTTGAAAATAATATTTTCATTATTGATTCTGTAAGAATATTTGAGATTCTTCAAAGGACAAAAACAAATCAAGGAAGATAGAAAGGCTAAAAGGAATGAAAAATTCAGCACTATAATAAAAACACTGAGAGTCATTATTTCATACGTTCCAAAGCTTATGAATTCTGTGCAAGCTTATCTTAATACTATGGGGTGCTAGTAGCCAGTATTGTGCAATAACTATGTTGGCAGAGTAGATTGCTGGCATACTATCTATCTATTCTATCCATTCTAGAGTAACAGCTTTATACCTGCTGGCAAAACTAATTTGACAAATATTTACTGAGAAGCTACTGTGTGCCAGGCGTGTTAACAAGATTTTCTTTACAAACACAAATCAAACAGGTCATGCTCTGAGGAGTTTAGAACCTAGAGGAACAAGGTAGTATGGGAAATGTATCCTTTCCATAGGATGGGATCAGTTCTCAGAGTGGTATGTAGAGATTGCTAATACATCAGGAAAGTCTTCTGGGGAGGTGGCATCCATGTTAATTGAGTAGGAATTGGCCCTTCCAGGGGAGGGCAGGAAATCATATGGTAGATAAAGGAACAGAACGGGCAATGATGTAGACAGATGCTGCTGCATGGTGAGTGCTAGTCCACTGCAGAGAAATTAGTCCTATCACCATCTACAGAGTGGACACAGAATAGGGGGAGGTGGCAGGAGCCATGGGTGTTATGCTAAGGAGCTTGGATTGTGGCTTTCAGGTGAAGAGGTGTGTTTTCCAGATAAGGAGCAAAGCAGAAAAGAGACAGATTGGCAATTTAGAGATCAAACATTCTGGTGAAAATAAGAAAAATGTTTTTGACAAGGAGGTATTGAGGAGGAGTAACAACAGAATACCAGTTAGAAAGATACTGCTTGGCCAGGTGAGATGGCTTATGCCTGTTATCCCAACATTTTGGTAGGCCAAGGCAGGTGGATTGCTTGAGCCCAGAAGTTTGAGACCAGCCTTGGCAACTTGGTGAAACCCCGTCTCTACCAAAAATACAAAAATTAGCCAGTCTCATAACTTGGTCTCAAAATAAATAAATAAATAAATAAATAAATAAATAAACAGATTGAAATTTAAAAATAAAATAAAATATTTTTTTAAAAAGGAAATAGCAGTAGGCCAGGTGGAAACATCATCGTTGAATTGTGCAAATGTGTGGAAGAGGGCAGACTGAGAAGACAGATTCAAGACTTATTTGGAAGGCAGAATCAGAACTTAGGAACTTATTGGGAATCAGGGATGAAGGTGAGAGAGAAGACAAGAATGAAGCCGACTTACGGCTTAGTTGACTAGAGGGTAGTGGTGCTACTAAAACACAGTATACAATAAGCAAGTAGTGACCAGTTTTGGAGGGCAGTTGGCTAAAGGAGATCTAGTTTTATAAAAGGCAACTACTGACATTTAGTACAAATGCTGTGAGAACGTATTTAATTTATTTAAATTAAATTTATAAATAACATAAAAATCAAAAATAAATTTAAGTAAACCAAATAATTTACTAATTTATTTTCATTTTTATTCAATGTATTACAGATATATATATATATCTCTTTTGCAGATTAAAAAAAATTTATATATGTATATAAATTTTTTTTTTTTGAGATGGAGCTTTTGCTCTTGTTGCCCAGGCTGGGGTGCAATGGTGGGATCTTGGCTCACTACAAGCTCCACCTCCCAGGTTGAAGCGATTCTCCTGCCTTAGCTTCCTGAGTAGCTGGGATTACAGGCATGCGCCAGCACACCCAACCAATTTTTTATTTTTAGTTGAGACAGGGTTTCTCCATGTTGGCCAGGCTGGTCTCGAACTCCCGACCTCAGGTGATCCACTCACCTCAGCCTCTCAGAGTGCTGGGATTACTTAGTGAGCCACCACACCCAGCTTATTGCAGATACACTTTGAGATTCACAAAATTATGTATGTAAAGATTATAACACTATTCTTTTTAGTTAAAATCTAATTAAATTTTCATATTTTAAAAATCATTTTTACATAAAAGTCTTTTATTTAGGATTTAATGATTAAGAAAACTCTCCAGGGCATTACATTTATTGTCCTGTGCAAATCCCAGCTCTTTCACACATAATTGTAAAAGTAAAGCATGAATAACTAATCTTGGGGTCATATTCCAAAGTGGCTCCCATTAAACTATTTCAGAGTGGCAGATTCAGGCTCCCATATGTTACAGCAACAGTCTATTCTATAGGAAAGAACGAAACAGCTTGATGAAAATGGCTTCCTTTTATTTTTAGTTTTGTTTATTTATTTATTTTTGCAATGGAATCTTGCTGTGTCACCCAGGCTGGAGTGCAGTGATACGTTCTTGGCTCACTGCACCCTCTGCCTCATGAGTTCAAGCGATTCTCCTGCCTCAGCATCCTGAGTAGCTGGGACTACAGGTGAGTGCCACTACGCCTGGTTAATTTTTGTATTTTTAGTAGAGATGGGGTTTTGCCATTTTGGTCAGGCTGGTCTCGAAGCCGTCTTGGCCTCACAAAGCACTGGGATTACAGGTATGAGACACAATGCCCCGCCAAAAACTGTTTCCTTTTAAGCATATTTAGACAAGTATCCTGTATTCTCTTTGCCATTTAGATTGGAACCATGGATTTGGAACAGAACCAGTCAACAGATTATTATTATGAGGAAAATGAAATGAATGGCACTCACGACTACAGTCAATATGAATTGATCTGTATCAAAGAAGACGTCAGAAAATTTGCAAAAGTTTTCCTCCCTGTATTCCACACAATAGCTTTTGTCATTGGACTTGCAGGCAATTCCACGGTAGTGGCAATTTATGCCTATTACAAGAAACAGAGAACCAAAACAGATGTGTACATCCTGAATTTGGCTGTGGCAGATTTGCTCCTTCTGTTCACTCTGCCTTTTTGGGCTGTTAATGCAGTTCATGGGTGGGTTTTAGGGAAAATAATGTGCAAAATAACTTCAGCATTGTACACAGTAAACTTTGTCTCTGGAATGCAGTTTCTGGCTTGTATCAGCATAGACAGATATGTGGCAGTAACTAAAAGTCCCAGACAATCAGGAGTGGGAAAAGCATGCTGGGTGATCTGTTTCTGTGTCTGGATGGCTGCCATCTTGCTGAGTATACCCCAGCTGGTTTTTTATACAGTAAATGACAATGCTAGGTGCATTCCCACTTTTCCCCACTACCTAGGAACATCAATGAAAGCATCAATTCAAATGCTAGAAATCTGCATCGGATTTGTAGTACCCTTTCTTATCATGGGGGTGTGCTACTTTATCACGGCAAGAACACTCATGAAGATGCCAAACATTAAAATATCTCAGCCCCTCAAAGTTCTGCTCACAGTGGTTATAGTTTTCATTGTCACTCAGTTGCCTTATAACATTGTCAAGTTCTGCCGAGCCATAGACATCATCTATTCCCTGATCACCAACTGCAACATGAGCAAACGCCTGGACATTGCCATCCAAATTACAGAAAGCATCGCACTCTTTCACAGCTGCCTCAATCCAATCCTTTATGTTTTTATGGGAGCATCTTTCAAAAACTATATTATGAAAGTGGCCAAGAAGTATGGGTCCTGGAGAAGACAGAGACAAAGTGTGGAGGAGTTTCCTTTTGATACTGAGTGTCCTACAGAGCCAACCAGTACTTTTAGCATTTGAAGGTAAAACTGCTCTGCCTTTTGCTTGGATACATAGGAATGATGCTTCCCCCTCAAATAAAACATCTGTATTATCCTGAAACTCAAATTTCAAATGTCATGGTTGCAACTTATAATAAAGAATGGGTTTGGGGAAGGGGGAGAATAAAAGCCGAGAAGAGGAAATAAGATAATAAATGTACAAAACATGAAAATTAAAATAAACAATATAGGAAAATAGTAGTAATGGGCATAAGTGAATAAAAACAATCTGCTGTAAAGAAGAAGAGTTTCGTGGTGATAGAATAGTTTTGTATGTTGGTTGCAGCGGTGGTTATACAAATACACAGTGATAAAATGGCATAGAACTGTACACATACATTGTACCAATTTTAATTTCCTGATTTTGACCAGGAAATGGGGGGAAACTGGATGAAGGGTAACCAGGAATACTCTGTATCATCTTTGTAACTTCCTGTGAATTTATAATAATTTCAAAATAAAAGAAGTTAAACAAACAAACAAACCTACTATGCTATAAATTAGGCCATCTAAAACAGATTATTAAAGAGGTTCATGTTAAAAGGCATTTATAATTATTTTTAATTATCTAAGTTTGAATATAAGAACTATTTCCCTGCATAATTGTAGTACTTGAATAACTATGCAGCAGAACTCAACCTATCTTTTCTTTTCCTGTTTTGTTGGTTTGTAAGTAATTTTATAAAATCCACGTCCTCCAAAACAACAGCAAAAAACTATAATAAGCTTTTCTGATCCTTTTCAAAACATTCCTGATAAGTTCCTAAAGACAGAATTTGCTTCCATGATATAAACTTTCTTAGTAATAACTGGTTATCCTGACAAATGTTAGGTTTATCATGTATAGTCTAGGTGTAATCCTCAGGTTATCATTTGTATCTGGGTTCCAATTTCTTAACTTCCTAAATAACTTATCCATTTATACGAGTCTATCACTGAGGGTTGACTAAAACATATATTATCCCATGCATAAAGTGTCCCAATTTTCATTTAAACACTTTCTTTTTGAGTAAGTAAAATATGTACAATAAATTAATGTTAATAACATGTACAGCTTATCATTTTAAAAATATTTGCTGTAAATTATTGTAATTTATGTAATATGCTCCTACTAAAATTAAATTTTGCTAGCAATTACATTGGTCAAAATAGTATGCACTAATGAATTTTATCTCTAAAACTACAAAAAAATGACGTTTTCTGCTCTTAAACATCACCTAACCAAGATAAGTTATTTTAAAATTACTTTTTCTTTAAATGCTATTTCTAAATTTGAAAATGCTTTCACATGCAGAATTAATTAACTAATTAATTTTTCATTTTTTTGAGACAGGGTTTTGCTTTGGTTGCTCAGGCTGAAGTGCAGTGGTGCCACGTTGACTCACGGCAACCTCTGCTGCCAGGGTTCAAGCGAGTCTCCTGCCTCAGCCTCCTGAGCAGCTGAGATTACAGGTACCTGCCACCATGCCCGGCTAATTTTTGTATTTTTAGTAGAGACAGGGCTTCACCATGTTGGCCAGGCTAGTCTCAAACTCCTGGCCTCAGGTGATCCACCAGCCTCAACCTCTCAAATTGTTGGGATTACAGGTGTGAGCCACCATGCCTGGCCTACACATGCAGAATTTAAAGAATTATGATCATGAAAGTGATCACTATTTATCATAGCATTATTCTACCATAGCATCTGGCACAAAGGATCAGTGTGTTAGGTGAAAAAATTAGGCTGAACACTCACCACTGCTCCACCATTTCTTGCCATTAATTACATAGCTATCTCCATCTCGTTGGATGCTGCATTCAATATTTGTGGCATCACTTGAAGCTACATCAGGTTCTATAAATAAACAAAGGCTGAAATTACAGACAGGCAGATATCATCAGCAGATTTAGGTAAGGATATGAAAACTTTAAAAACAAAGGCATCTTTATCTTTTTCAATTTCTTATCATTCCACATTCCATCCTGTTTTTTCCATAGCCTACACACAGTAGGTATTCAACAAATGTGCACTGGAAGAATGAGTGAATGAATGAAGTATCTTGAACATTGGGATCAGTATTTTGAACTGTTATTTTTGGTTCCTCATTGATATATGACTTGGTATACAACTCAGTCCTTTCTCCAATCAGCAAAAGTAGATAAAAGAATTGTTTTCTATTTCTCACAACGGAGATGTGTACTAAATATTGATTGGCAAGACAGACTTCACCCCACCCATATAGTTTACTTATGCAATTTCTAATGTGCCTTGCAAATTCCATCAGGAATGCTTTCACTGATTTATATACTTTGCATTCTTTAAAGCCTGTTCAACATTTAAGGTCTTCAAAGTTTTCCATGGGACACCCTTAGACAACTGCTTTACTGCATGGCACTTCAGAACTGTCTAGCTCTCAATCACAGCAATCTGCACTTGTTAATATGACACTCATTTAAATGAGTCCTTCAGATATCCTATGTGTTCTGTTTCTAAAACCTGAGACTCAGACTTTTTTTAAAAAGAGGGCTGTGTATTCCACTTATTCTGTAACCTCTACCTAGTGCTTTGTAGACAATACATCATAGTGTAGATATTCAATAAATGCCTATTACTGATTTAAATGGAGATCAGTTCTGCTACTATAGCAGTCCCCTGTTGCCTGTAGTTTTGCCATCTGAGGTTTCAGTTATGATAGGTCAACTACATTCCAAAAATATTAAATGACAAATTTCAGAAGTAAACACTTCAAAATTTTTAAATCGTGTACCCTTCTGAGTATTGTTATAATTGTTCTATTATTAGTTATTACAGTCTAAATAGAGTTCAGGACTATCCCCAGTTTTCAGACACCAGCTAGGGGTCTTGGAATGTAACCCCTTCAGATAAAAGAGGACTACTGTATAAATATATACAATATTACAGGAAACATAAAATGTGGCCATTATTGATAGCACTTAAAAATTATGGCCAAGCAAATAATTCTAAACTAAATCACAAAACAATGATTTTTTTTCTATATTGAAGAGTTCTTAATGTTTCCTAGGTACAAATGATGTCAAATCTGTTTTTATTAACATGTTCATTTTCCCACATGATTATAATTTGAGCCATATGTCCAGTACTGGTGAAAGTTCTATTTTTCTGTTTATATTTTTTAAGTTGAGTATTTTATAAGTATCAATATAAAATTAACACAAAGATAAATATTTCATACATAAGGGCAAAAAAGATATTAAATATTCACAGATAGCAATTTTAGAAATGACATCAAAAGATTGTGAAACTAAATTTACTCTGCTGCAAATGTGATGGCAGGCTACTAGAGAACATCATCTGATATTTTGCCAAAGGAGAGGATAATTTTTTTCTGCACATTTGAAAATGCCAACATTTAGTAACAGGCTCAAAATAAATATATTCACATTTTTGGCCAATGGCAAATTTGACTGAAACACAGAATCACATCCTGTTTCTTCAGCTTATCCACAGTAATTCCATATGACTGACTACACAAGGGGAGAATGGTGATTTGCATTTACCTGTCATACAGAAGCAAGAGGTAATGTCCCCTTTAAGAAGAGGCTCAAGCCACTGTTTCTTCTGTTCCTCACTTCCATATAGGTGCAGAACCTCCATGTTCCCTGTGTCTATACATAAGAAAGAGTATTTGTTTTGCATTTGAAATTTTATCAATATGAAATACATAACTTTGTGTAGAGAGTACAGACATGCATCTTTTTGAAGCAAATGTTTGCTAACAAAAATATTTTGAAACATAGAGTAAATATAATTTACACTGATGGCATGTCATAAATATTCACAAGCACATGGTATTTGGTGCATATTTATTCAACTTGTTCTGAATCACAGACTCTTCTTCCATTCATCCCAATGAAAAATGGTTCTAATGAAGATTAACTCAATTAGAACTGAAGGAAACACTTTACTGGCCTAAACCTTGCCTGCCATATTGCAAATATGCTCTGTTAGGAGTGATTGCAATGCTCCTGGAGGACAATCAACATTGCATGTCCTACTGAGACTCCAGCCCTTAATTCTATCTGCTGTTCCCCAAACACAGCCTGTGCTTTCTAATTTCTACATATTTGCTTGGGCCAGACCTTTTCTCAAGTGAAATTCTCCCTGTCCTTCACAAGTAAATTCCTGCTTATGAGCCACCTCCTCTGCAAAGAATCTCTGATTACCCAGTCAGTAATACCTCCTTCTTCTGAACTCACATAATATTATTTCCTTTTACCCCTAACATTGTTCTTACTTTTATACATCCCATGCTACCTAGAAAATACAAGATAATTTCTCAAGGATGCTAAAGACAGAATCCCTACCCTGGAAAGAAAATGTCAGTGGATAACCTCAAAGACCCTCTCTGACCTTTGGAGGGTATTGTTTATAGTACATGATACACTGTAGTGTATCATGTTAACAAAGAATTCTTCATGTCTGCCATGGAGCAAAATTTTCTAGGTGGCTTCCTCTGATTTTCCATTCCTGTCAAATTTCTAAAAATACTGTCTAAAACCTTTCCCTCGAGTGTTGATTACTCAGAAGATAGTTACTGAAATGCTTATGAAAATTGAGTTGTGTAAGTTAAATCTCTCAAGATGTCTGTACTCTGTTCAGGCACTCCTAACACAGCCAACATTATGTCAAGATTCACAAAATTCCTTGCAGATTAACACAGCTTAACATTCTTTTTGAGTGAGGAGAAAATAAGCCCTGACGTGAAATTCATGAAGTACATTGCTTGCTTTCTTTGCCTGTTTTAAATTCACTGTTACTTGTTATAGTTCAAATAAGGTAAATATTAAATGTGAAATTTTCAAAAATTGTCAGTTTCTTCCAAAAAGCTCACAAAATTATCATTTATGGGTTGGAAAAAAAAAGATAAACTACACCAACAAGAAAAATTATTCCCCATTAAAAAATATCAGCCCAGCTCTCTAGATTCATCTTCTCTGGGCAGGGCATCTCTGAAAGAAAGGCAGCAGCCCAGTCAGGGACTTATAGATAAAAATCTCATCTCCCTAGGACAGAGCACCTGGGGGAATGAGTGGCTGTGGTACAGCTTCAGCAGACTTAAATGTTCCTACCTGCCAGCTCTGAAGAGGGCAGTGGATCTCCTAGCACAGCGCTTGAGCTCTGCTAAGGAACAGAGCTGCCTCAAGTGGGTCTGCCTACTCAAGTGGGTCCCTGACCCCCATGCCCACTGACAGGGAGATATCTCCCAGCAGGGGTCAACAGACAACTCATATAGGAGAGCTCTGGCTGGCATCTGGCAGGTGCCCCTCTGAGACGAAGCTTCCAGAGGAAGGAACAGGTAGCAATCTCTGCTTCTCCAAAGCCTCTGCTGGTGATACCCAGGCAAACAGGGTCTGGAGTGGATCTCTAGCAAACTACAGCAGACCTGCAGCAGAGACGCCTGTTAGAAGGAAAACTAACAAACAGAAAGGAATAGCATCAACATCAACAAAAAGGACATCCACACAAAAACCCCATCTGAAGGTCACCAACATGAAAGACCAAAAGTAGCTGAATCCATGCAGATGAGAAAAAAACAGTGCAAAAAGGCTGAAAACTCCCAAACACCAGAAGGCGTCTTCTCTAAAGGAGCTCAACTCCTTGCCAGCAAGGGAAAAAACTGGACAGAGAATGAGTTTGATGAACTGACAGAAGTAGGCTTCAAAAGGTGGGTAATAACAAACTCCTCTGATCTAAAGGAGCATGTTCTAACCTAATGCAAGGAAGCTAAGAACCTTGACAAAAGGTTACAGGAATTGATAACTAGAATAACCAGTTTAGAGAAGAACATAAATGACCTGATGGAGCTGAAAAACACAGCACGAGAACTGCGTGAAGCATATACAAGTTATCAATAGCTGATTGCATCAAGCAGAAGAAAGGATATAGAGGCTGAAGATCAGCTTTATGAAACAAAGTGTGAAGACAAGATTAGAGAAAAAAAAAATGAAAAGTAACAAACAAAGCCTCCAAGAAATAAGGGACTATGAGAAAAGAGCAAACCTACGTTTGATTGATGTACCTGAAAGTGATGGAGAGAATGGAACCAAGGGAAAACACTCTTCAGGATATTATTTAGGAAAACTTTCCCAACCAGCAAGATAGGCCAATATGCAAATTCAGGAAATACAAAGAACACCACAAAAATACTCCTCAAGAAAAGCAACCCCAAGACACATAATTGTCAGATTCACCAAGGTTGATATGAAGGAAAAATTGTTAAGGGTAGCCAGAGAGAAACTTCAGGTTACCCACAAAGGGAAGCACATCAGACTAACAGCAGATCTCTCTGCAGAAACCCTACAAGCCAGAAAAGAGTGGGGGCCAATATTCAATATCCTTAAAGAAAAGAATTTTCAACCCAGAATTTCATAACCAGCCAAACTAAGCTTCATAAGTGAAGGAGAAATAAAATCCTTTACATAAAAGCAAATGCTGAGAGATTTTGTCACCACCAGACTTGCCTTACAAGAGTTCCTGAAGGAAGCACTAAATATGGAAATGAAAAACCAGTACCAGCCACTGCAAAAACATATCAAATTGTAAAGACCATCGACACTATGAAGAAACTGCATCAACTAATGGGCGAAATAACCAGCTGGCTTCCTAATGATAGGATCAAATTCACACATAACAATATTAACCTTAAATGTAAACAGGCTAAATGCCCCAATAAAAAGACACAGATTGATAAATTGGATAAAGACTAAAGACCCAGGAGTGTGCTGAATTCAAGAAACTCATCTCATGTGCAAAGACACACATAGGCTCAAAATAAAGGGATGAAAAAACATTCACCAAGCAAATGGAAAGCAAAACAACAACAACAACAACAACAACAAAAACCGGGGGTTGCAATCCTAGTCTCTGACAAAACATACTTTAAACCAACGAAGATAAAAAAAAGACAAAGAAGAGCATGACATAATGGTAAAGGGATCAATGCAACAAGAAGAGCTAACTATTCTAACTACATATGCATCCAATATGGGAGCACTCAGATTTATAAAGCAAGTTCTTAGAGACCTACAAGAGTTTTAGATTCCCAGGCAATTATAGTGGGAGACTAACACACCACTGTCAGTATTAGACAGATCAACAAGACAGCAAATTCAGGACTTGAATTCAGCTCTGTACCAAGTGGACCTAATAGACACCTACAGAACTCTCCACCCTAAATCAACAGAACATACATTCTTCTCAGCACACTTATTCTAAAACTGACCATATAATTGGAAGTAAAACACTCCTCAGCAAATGCAAAAGAATGGAAATCATAAAAGTCTCTCAGACCACAGTGCAATCAAGTTAGAACTCAGGATTAAGAAACTCACTCAAAACCGCACAACTACATGGAAACTGAACAACCTGCTCCTGAATTGACTACTGTGTAAATAATGAAATTAAGGCAGAAATAAATAAGTTCTTTGAAAGCAATGAGAACAAAGATACAACATACCAGAATCTCTGGGACACAGCTAAAGCAGTGGGAAATTTATAGCACCAAATGCCCACAGGAGAAAGCAGGAATGATCTAAAATCAACACCCTAACATCACAATTAAAAGAACTAGAGAAGCAAGATCAAACAAATTCAAAAGCTAGCAGAAGACAAGAAATAACTAAGATCAGAATAGAATTGAAGGAGATAGAAATACAAAAAACCCTTCAAAAAAATTAATGAATTCAGGAGCTGTTTTTTTTTTTTTTAAAGATTAACAAAATTTAAAAAAAAGATTAACAAAATAGATAGACCACTAGCCAGACTAATAAAGAAGAAAAGAGAAAAGAATCAAAAGCACACAATAAAAAATGATAAAGGGATTATTACCACTGATCCCACAGAAATACAAACTACCATCAGAGAATACTATAAATGCCTCTAGGCAAATAAATTAGAAAATCTAGAAGAAATGGGTAAATTCCTGGTCACATACACCCTCCCAAGACTAAACCAGTTAGAAGATAAATCTCTGAATACATCAATAACAAGTTCTGAAATTGAGGCACTAATTAATAGCCTACCAACCAAAGAAAGCTCAGGACCAGATGGATTCACAGCCTAATTCCACCAGAGGTACAAAGAGGAGCTGGTAATATTCCTTCTGAAACTATTCCAAACAACAGAAAAAGAGGGTCTCCTTCCTAACTCATTTTATGAGGCCAGCATCATCCGGATACCAAAACCTGGAAGACACACAGACATACACACACAAAAATTCAGGCCAATATATCTGATGAACATGGATGCGAAAATCCTTAATAAAATACTGGCAAACTGAATTCAGCAGCACATCAAAAAGCTTATCCACCATGATCAAGCTGGCTTCATACCTGGGATGCAAGGCTAGTTCAACATATGCAAATCAATAAAGGTAATCCAGCACATAAACAGAACCAATGACAAAATCACAAGATTATCTCAATAGATGCAGAAAAGGCCTTTGATAAAATTCAACACACCTTCATGCTAAAAACGCTCAATAAACTAGGTATTGATGGAACATATCTCAAAATAATAAGAGCTATTTGTGACAAACCCACAGTCAATATCAGACTGAATGGGCAAAAGCTGGAAGCATTCCCTGTGAAAACTGGCACAAGACAATGATGCCCTCTGTCACCACTCCTATTTGACACAGTATTGGAAGTTCTGGCCAGGGCAATCAGGCAAGAGAAAGAAATAAAGTATATTCAAATAGGAAGAGAGGAAGTCAAATTGTTTCTGTTTGCAGATAACATGTTTGTATATTTAGAAAACCCCACAGTCTGAGCCCAAAATCTCCTTAAGCTGACAAGCAACTTCAGCAAACTCTCAGGATATAAAATTAATGTGCAAAAATAATAAGCATCCCTATACACCAATAACAGACAAACAGAGAGCCAAATCATGAGTGAACTCCAATTCACAATTGCTACAAAGAGAATAAAATACCTAGAAATACACCTTACAAAGGATGTAAAGGACCTCTTCAAGGAGACCTACAAACCATTGCTCGGGGAAATGAGCAAGGACACAAACAAATGGAAAAACATTCCATGCTCATGGATAGGAAGAATCAATATTGTGAAAATGGCCATATTGCCCAAACTAATTTATAGATTCAATGTTATCTCCATCAAGCTACCATTAACTGTCTTCACAGAATTAGAAAACACTGCTTTAAATTTCATATGGAACCAAAAAAGAGCTCATATAGCCAAGACATCCAAAGAAAAAAGAACAACGTTGAAGGCATTACCCTACCTGACTTCGAACTATGCTACAAGGCTACAGTAACCAAAACAGCATGGTTCTGGTACCAAAACAGATATATGGACTAATGGAACAGAACAGAGATCTCAGAAATAATGTCACACATCTACAACCATGTGATCTTTGACAAGCCTAACTAAAAGAAGCAATGGGGAAAGGAATACCTATTTAATAAATGCTGTTTGGAAAACTGGCCAGCTATATGGCGAAAACTGAAACTGGACCCCTTCCTTACACCTTATATAAATATTAACTCAAGATGGATTAAAGACTTAAACATAAGACCTAAAACCGTAAAAACCCCAGAAAAAATCCCTAGGTAATACCATTCAGGACATAGGCATGGGCAAAGACTTCATGACTAAAACACCAAAAGCAATGGCAACAAAAGCCAACATTGACAAATGGGATCTAATTAAACTAAACAGCTTTTGCACAGCAAAAGAAACTTATGATCAGAGTGAACAGGCAACTACAGAACAGGAGACAATGTTGGCAATCTATCCATCTGACAAAGGGCTAATATCTAGAATCTACAAGGAACTTAAACAAATTTACAAGAAAAAATAACCCCAACAAAAAGTGGGCGAAGGATATGAACAGACATTTCTTAGAAGAAGACATTTATGTGGCCAACTAATGTGAAAAAAAGCTTATCATCACTGGTCATTAGACAAATGCAAATCAAAACCACAATGAGATACCATCTCACACCAGTTAGAATGGTGATCATTAAAAAGGCAGGAAACAACAGATGCTGGAGAGGATGTGGAGAAACAGGAATGCTTTTACACTGTTGGTGGGAGTGTAAATTAGTTCAACCATTGTGGAAGACAGTGCGGTGATTCCTCAAGGATCTAGATCTAGAAATACCATTTGACTCAGCAATCCCATTACTGGATATACACCCAAAGGATTATAAATCATTTTACTATAAAGATACATGCACACGTATGTTTATCACGGCACTGTTCACAATATTAAAGACTTGGAACCAACCCAAATGCCCATCAATGATAGACTGAATAAAGAAAATGTGACACATATACATCATGGAATACTATGCAGCCATAAAAAAGACTGAGTTCATGTCCTTTGCAGGGACATGGATGAAGCTGGAAACCATCATTTTCAGCAGACTAACACAAGAACAGAAAACTAAATACAGCAGGTTTTCAATCATAATTGGGAGTTGACCACTAAGAACACAAAGACACAGGGAGGGGAACACCACACACTGTGGCCTTTTGGGGGGTCGGGGGCTGGGGGAAGGATAGCATTAGGAGAAATACCTAATGTAGATGATGGGTTGATGGGTGCAGCAAACCACCACAGCACGTGTATACCTATGTAACAAACCTGCATGTTCTGCACATGTACCCCAGAACTTAAAGTATAATAAAAAAAATCTCAAAGGCCCCCAAATTTTCCAGTAATAGCTTTAGAATTAAAATAGCTATTTTCAACATTCTAATATACAATATATTGTATGACTTACTGAAGGGAGAATAAAGGGCAAACTGGAAGACTACGTATGTTTCCCATATGTTTTATAACTATTTGGGAGATGATCTGGGTGAGTTGAGTGAAAATTCACCTTTTATACTTAGGAAACTTCTTGAAGTATTTACTCAACATTAATTATTCTGCTTTCTTTATCAGCTTTGGAAATGCTCCAACACACAATGCTCAAGGCCTTCACGGTATCTCCACCACACAGAGGCAACGCCTAGTTTTCCATTTACAGTTTTACACAACTTGTTTGCTTAGGAGACTTGCTCATCATTTCTTAGCCAAAGTAAATCTCTGTCCAATTTTAAAATTTCAGCAATTAAGTTATCTAATTTAGGCAGTACAACTGATGGACTCATGAAAATTTAATACTGGAGAAAAATCCATGACCATCTAGTGAAAAATAAGTTCACAGGTCAAATGATAAAATAGTGGCAGAGCTGCATCTGCAAAATAAGTCTTTGGTAGCATTATTTTTCATATTTTGATACATTAGTGCATCATGAAATCAACTTAATGGAATACAGTTAGCATTCTCTAAAAAATGAAATAGAACAAAACAGAATGCATTAGATTAGACTCAGTGGAAAATATCCAAATGCATTTGCATGTAGTAAGGGAAACTCTTGTTTTGTGAAACTTTCGTTTCAATAATATACATCTATCTTTCTATTCATTCTGAACATACACATACAACTATATATTCTACAAATTGGATCACAATATAAAATATAAAATATATTTCTTAATATGAGTAGCAATCAAAAATGTTTTAAATGAAAAGACTGCCAGTTCTGTTCCCTTTCCACAAAATCATGCTAAGTAGAATGATGTAACAGCCTTACACAGTTGCGATGAAATCTTTAGGAACTCTGCTGATAGACTTTATTTTTACAGTGGCTTATTATTGGATCACAATGTAGGACGGCAGTAATTTGACAAATCAGTGTTTGGAAAAGGGAAAATCATTTCAGGGGCAAGTTCAACCATTATCAGAAGTCTACAAACTATTTTAATGATGCCAAGGAAATGAGAGAGTCAAAGTCCAGTGTGGAAAATCCAGACTGCATTTTGTCTCCGAAGTCCAGTATAGTCTTATAAACCTCTTTCTGGCAGCCTGCATTAACTTGTTTTTGGTAGAGTTTTAGCACCAGGGCCATACATAAGCACAAAAGTCAATTCTGAGGCCTATGTTGTGCAGGGATGGCCCTGCCATAGGATATTGTACCATAGAAGATCATCCTACCACAAATCAAGTGCTAGTCCTTGACTAGTAGCATTGGGATAATCAGAGTAATTTGAAAAAAAAAATATTCCTAGGGTCTACCTTAGACATACTGAATCAGAATCTCTAGGGATGGAGGCTGGGAATATGGATTTTTTCAAAAGTTCCTTAGGTGGTTCTTCTGCAAATCCGGGTTTGAAAACACCTGCTATAGATTATATTCCAAGTTTACTCCTTTCATTTTACTTTTTAAAAAATTGGCCTCCTTCCTTCATCTTTTCAATTTGATTTTCACACAAAATCCTTGGAGGTATCCTTGACTCTTCCATTAATACCCCGTATCCAATCAGGATATCCTCATGGCTCTGCCTTTAAAATATATTTAGAATCCTGCTACTTATCACCCACTGCACCACTACTACCTCAGTCTAAACCACCACTATCTCTCACCAGGATTATTGCCACAGACTCTCTCCTTCCCTCCTTCCCTCCTTTGGTCAATTCTCAACATAGCAGTCAAGGTGATCCTTTCAAAACTGAAGTTATAACATATCACTACTCTGTTCAACATTGCCATTGGCTCATCCTTTCAATGAAGACGTAAGCCCTTATTATTTGCCCCATAAAGCTCAAAATAGGAGGCTCTTGCCTCTCTGATCTCTTGTCCTACTATTATTCTCTGGATCACACTGGCCTCCCTGGTTATTACTGGAATAAATTAATCACACTCTGGCCTTTTCTGTTCCCTCTGCTATAAAAACTCTTTCCCCATATAACAGCATGGCTAACTCAATCAATCACCTTCTGTAAGTTATTATCAAATGTCATTTTCTCAGTGAGGCCTACTCTGACCATTCTATTAAAAAATGTAGCCCATAGTACCTGCACTTCAAATTTCAGAGCTCCCCTATCCTGCTGGCTTTTTTCCAAAGCACTTTTTATCTTCAAACTTATTATATAGTTTGCATATGATAATTATTATTCATTTTTGTCTCCTGCTATGTCAATTAGATCCTTGAAGGAAGACACCTTGGTGTATTTTATTCACTAATATATCATTGCTTGGCACATACTAGGCAATCAGTAAATAATTGTTAAGTAAATGGTTTATTCATTTGGTGAATGAATAGTGAGGTTAACCAAAAGATTCAGAACTGTCTATCCATTCCAACTAGTACTGGAAATATCCAATTCCCATCAGAAAACTGGGATCCTTATATGACCAATCCCTTTGGTGGCTAACTTTTTTCACCAATACTCTTAACTGTAATAATATTTAACAAAAGAATAGACCAATGAAAATTTCAAATCCATTTTTATATTTAAATCAAACTAACTGAAAAGTAAAATTATAACCAAATTCGTAAGTAATATCTTTGTATAAAAACATGTTATTATCATATATATAATTTTTAAACACTGATCAAAATATTCGAAAAAATGCTGCTTTCAATTAAGGTAACAACCTGGTGCTTGGCAGTTGAAGACATTTGGAGCAAAAAAGCATTTTCCTGTTTCTTCAGCAATCAAGGCATAGTCCACCTGGCTGAGACCGCTGACAGCTGGCAAAAACAAGTTCCAGAGACCCTCTGCTTTGGCCATTTCCTGTCAAGGTGATGAACATATCACAGTGACCATAATTTACCACGACTCACAGTAGTTTATTTCTTTTTAAATACTGGTATTTACATTCTTTGAAATTTAAAAACACTTATGGAGTTATTTATTTTACAGTTTTCTTCAGTGAGCAAAACCAAGGTCTTCTTATTAATTCATTATAAATCAATAATTTAGCCATTATTAAAATATCTTTTCCTCCAAGCTTCCTGGGATTTGGCTGAAAAATTAAATTTGCTACTTGAGAACTTCTTATTGAATCAGAACTATTACAAAATCTCTGACATTTGAGTATAATTATGCCAAACATACTACTTTGTGCATTTTAATTTCTTACAAGAATTGATGTGAAGATTTGAAAAACATGAAATCTGGATTAATTCTATGTGGGACAAATGCCCTACCTTGACTTTAGTCTCAATTCAGTGATGGCTAATAATGAATAGTTTTGATCATATTTTTTCCTTTGAACATTTTAAGAAGTTGTCTTCATTACTACCGTATATAGAACACTATCTAGACTAATTTGTATTTCATAGATTCTATTTATTAACTTCCCTTTTTAAAGGGTTATTATTAATATAATTTTCCTCTACATATATAACAACAGCAACAACAAAACTAAGGTCTAGGGTCTCAAAAAATACTTGCTTATGAATTTCCTAGCATTAAAGGCTTTCTTACCTTGAGTTTGTCAATCACTAAAGGTTTTCCCCACTTGTCCACTGAATTTTCATTTTGAACATAGAACTCAATTACCTCCTTAAAGTAATAAAAGAAAAAAATTTCATTAGAGGTTAATACAAAGTAAACAGTGTCATAACCTACTAATATCTAAAATAAACATTTTTAGGTGAAGATGCTTTTTTAAAATTTTTAGCTGTTATTAAACCAGACACAGAAGCACAAAACATTCTAAAGGTTTGCTGATCACAAAATCATGGTGCCTCAATATTAGATAGTAGGCTACTAAAATCTTATACCAAGATTTGAGTGTTTCGTTTTTAGCAACATGTCAAGCTAGATGGTTACAGAAATCCCTCAACTAAAAATGTTGGATAAATTATTAAAAATATTTTTAAAATATATGTATTAATACATAGCTGTGCTGGAAGGAAAATAAAAAAATTCCTTGGAGGCCAGAAACAAAAAAGCCTGACTCTTCAAGCGTGAGCGCACACTGGAGCCACATTTACCCAGGGCAAGTAGGCTGATCTATGTTAGCCTAAGTAGGTCCTAGGTTTTAAAGGGCCACATAGGCAGGAGTCAGACATAGTCAAATGCCCCAAACATGGCAAGAGGGAGGATCAAAGATCAGCTCTTCCCTCCACCAAAGCTAAGCTGCTTGATGGGTAAAACCTAAGTTGAAAAATATTTAAAAAGCAAAAACAAACAAACAAAAACCCACCCCTCAGAGGTAGACCATGGGAATACAGGCCTTTATTTAGGTCTTAGTTCTTGCTGGAATAGACAAAATAAACATTTCTAATTGAAGTCTGTCTTCACCCAAGTTTATGACTGAATTCACAGACTTATGGGGCTCTAAAACTTCAAGCCAAAATTTAAGTTTACAGTGTTTCTGGTGACAGTGCTTCCTAACACCTATCAGAAGCAAAAACAAATCCTATCTGCAGGAAAGAGCTTTAAACAAAGCCTTAAATAACTTTCACAGATAAAATTCCAGAACACAAGTTCAAAATAAAAAATTACTTATCACTCAAGGAAACAAGCCACCATTAGCAAGAGTTAGCAAAAACAATCATTCAGCAAGACAGAATCACATCTCTCAAAGACTATAAATAGAATAATAATCTGTCACAGGACATAACTATTTGTTTGTAACAGATTTCAAGAATAAAGGAAGAAATTAAAAGTACAATAAAGGACGACCAAAAGTGACCAGGCAAATTTGAAAAAAGAATTGAATAAAACCTAAGGAAAAGAAAATCATAGGAATGAAACTTAAAAACTCTAAGGCAGTGATTCCCAAATTTTGGTGGCTCTCAGAATCTCCTGGGGAACTTGGTAAAAATATGGAGATCTAAGCTGTGTCCTACTTCAATGAACCTGAGCTTCTGTGTTCCTTACTAGCTTTATAAACAATTCTCACACACCTCAAAATTTGAAAACAGTTGTTCTGTGGATGTTGAAAAGTAGATTAGATAACAGCTGAAGAAACAAATCATAAACTGGAAGAATAGTCCGAAGAAATTACTCAGAACGACGCACAGAAACTCAAGAGAAGGCAAATATGAGTGGTTAAGGAATATAATGAATTCAAAGAGAAGTTCTAAGAAAAGTCTAATTGGAGGCCCAGACACAAAGAATTAGGAGAGGTGCAATATTTGGAAAAATTACCCTTAAAAGTTTTCAGAACTGAGAAGACAGCAATCCTCAAATTTAGAAACCCAGTGAAGTCAGAGCACAGTAAAACTACAGAACATCAAAGAGAAAGAAAAGCTCTTAAAAAGAGAAAGAGGAAGTCGCCTCCTTAGCGCAGTAGGCAGTGTATCAGCCTCATAATCCGAAAAAGAGAAAGAAGAGGGGGAACAAAGAAAGATTATTGATAATTAAACAACAGTTAAGATTGAGAGCTGACTTCTCAAAGCAACAAATTAAGCCAGAAATCATTGGGATAACAGCTTCAGTTGCTGAGAGAAAATAACTGTAGTTGTAAAATTCCACATGCAATTAAACTATCTTTCAAGAACTAGGGCAAAATAAAGATATTACCAATAAGTAAATAAAGTCATTTATTTACTTATTGGTAATATCTTATTTATTGGTAAATAAATATTTATTTACCAATAAGTAAATAAAGTCATTGCCACCTCTTCCCAGCAAGAAAAAAGGAAAACAAACAAACAAACCAAAAAAGAAAGATAAACAAAAGAAAGGTTTACTAGCACGGTCACGATAAAGGAACTTGACCTAGAAGAAACATTTGAGTTGCAAGAAGGAATAGTAAATACATAAAATGATAGGTAGGTAAACTTAAAATTTATAACTATAATCTCAGCATTTTGGGAGGCCAAGGTGGGCAGATTACTTGAGGTCAGAAATTCGAGACCAGCCTGGCCAACATAATGAAACCCCGTCTCTATCAAAAAATACAAAAATCAGCTGAGTGTGGTGGCACGTGGCTATAGTCCCAGCTACTCAGGAG
>NW_016107655.1:773256-775146 GCF_001604975.1 Cebus imitator
AGATAAAACGATAACAATCTCTAATTTGTACGACTAAAATTGTCAATATAGAACAAGAATATTGGAGTATAATAGCATTCTGTAGTATTTTGCTATTAAAGTATCTCTGTATGTTTCTACACTTAGGCCAGTAATATTACTTATAAACATTGTCAAAATTTTTAATCCAAATTTTCAAATTATTTTCCCACTCATTCTATCGATTCACACTTATATAACAACGTACTAAAATGTTCCTTTCATGGAAGCATGGCTAGTCTGCAGTATTGCCGTATTTAATGAAAACTTTAAGAAGAGAAATGTCTGCTTTTTCAAAGGCACCAGGATAAATAGCCCTTGTCATTTCTGTCAGGAAGTCAGTTAAATTGGAAGATTTCCTGTTTGGGGTTGTTTATTACTTCCAATCTTTATATTGTCATGGAAATATTCAGTGTTGCTGTGTTTGATAAGAAATACATTATGCAACACATTTCTCATTTTCTCATCTCTGACCACAGTTCGAAGAAATTAAATTATGCCAGTGTTTGTATAATTATTTAAAAATTTGTGTGATTTAATACTGGGAGTTCCAAAGTTTATCCATTTAGAGATTTGCAAAGTTTATTTGTGTCATGATAGGACTCAAAATTAAATAAAATACTTCACTATAAAGAACACTTCTTTAGTTCTTAAAGTAAAAAAAAGTAATTTATCAGTTAATAGCCAAAGCAGAAACCATGCTTAGTGCTTGGTCAATCTTCCCAAAATATTATGGGTAGCATACCACGTCCTCATTCACTAACAGAGATACTAATTTGAGTATGTTGGTTGGTTCAGCATCTTAAATCTCAGCCTACAAATAATTCTGCAAAATATGCTTTTTATTTTAAACTGAAGTCTACTAGAAAGAAGCAACAGTTTCTTCTCAGTACATTATTAGACTCAGTAGGAAAGTATCATTAATGTTACCATTGTGTTAAAAGTGTATTCTCACTGTGTTATGTTGCTAGTTCCTGTTTTACATGCTATTTTTAGGACTCCTTATCCATTTTTAATTGGCTTGAACTGGCTTTTAATATTTTCCAAGTGGAAGAGTTGGCTTTTAATATTTTCATACATATGGATTATGTTCTCACTTTACAATATTCAAGGAATTTCAAAAGGTCATTAGAATAGTTTAAATGAAGCTTATATTTTCTTATTATAGAAAATTGAAAATATCTAAAAATATAAAGAAAAATTCATCAAGATTCTCAGCAGTTAAAGACAAGAGCTGTTTAAGTGTTGGTATATGATATGATACAATGTGTTTTCTCGACATGACTGTTTTGGTTTTTGTTAAGTTATAGTAATGTTGGATAGAATCTTATATAGATTTTTCCCTCTTTCATTTTGAAAAAGCTATTTATTTTTCTCCAAATATCGTCTCCAAATAACACCCTCTAATAAGATTTGTATTGTTCACAATCATTCTACAGGATAAACCATTTTTACAGATGTTGGTACAGTATGATTTTTTAAAAGAAGATACAGCTCACATTATCAGAGTTGAAGAATCTTCAAAGACAAATGATTGTAGCTTTTCTTGTCACACAAAACATTGGCAATCTTCCCTTTAAAGCTATAGACTGCTTTTTTATTTATCTTAAAGCACTTTCTTTTATTGCAAGTATTTTGTATATATTTCTTTTTTTTTAGACGGAGTTTCGCTCTTGTTACTCAGGCTGGAGTGCAATGGCGCTATCTCGGCTCACCGCAACCTCCGCCTCCTGGGTTCAGGCAATTCTCCTGCCTCAGCCTCCTGGGTAGCTGGGATTACAGGCACGCACCACCATGCCCAGCTAATTTTTTGTATTTTTAGTAGAGACGGGGTTTCACCATGTTGACCAGGATGGTCTCGATCTCTTGACC
>NW_016107655.1:775551-776998 GCF_001604975.1 Cebus imitator
GCCCGGCCTTATTTTGTATATATTTCAATAGCTGCATGATACAAAGTTCAGCAGAGTATCACAATCCAACCTATGACACCTCTTCTGTGCTGCAGTTTCTCTTACATGCCTATTTACATTTACCAATGAAAGAACAAACCTGCCTGGTTTCTTCTGCCAATTCTGGCCTCTCCTCCGAATAATGATGGGCTGGTTGCAAGTACTCACATGCTAACAGATAGGCTTCATTTTAGAGAAAGTAGGTAGGAATCAGGCAGTAACCAGGCAAGATACTCTGCCTAATTCCATTCCCACCACCCTCCCCAACCCCCGAATAAAGGAAAAGTTGGCAGGTGCAGTGACTCACACCTGTAATCCCAGAGCTTTGGGAGGCTGAGGCGGGAGGATTGCTTGAAGCCAGTAGCTCTGGACAAGAGTGAGACCAGGTCTCTACGATAAAATTTAAAAATTAGCCCAGTTTGATGGTGTATTTCTGTAATCTCAGCTACACAGGAGGCTGAGTTGGGAGATTCGCTTGAGCCCTGGAGTTGAGGCTGCAGTGAGGCAGGATCACAGCATGTACTCCAGCTTGGAGACAAAGCAAGACCCTGTCTCTTGAAGAAAAAAAAAGCCAAAACATGGAGGACCCTTATCTAGGGTACTAAATCTCAGGTTGAAGCCCTGGATTCTTTGAAACAGATCATTTGCTTTTTGTTGTTGCTGCTGAGACAGGGTCTCACTCTGTTGCCCAAACTGGAGTGCAATGGTGCAGTCTCGCCTCACTGCAACCTCTGCCTCCCAGGTTGATGCAATCCTCCCACCTCAGTTTCCTAAATAGCTGGGACTACAAGTGTGCACCACGCCGGGCTAATTTTTTTTATTTTTAGTAGGGATGGGGTTTACAACATGTTGCCCAGGTCTGGTCTCAAACTCCTGGGCTCGGCCTCCCCCAGTGCTGAGGTTACAGGCCCGAGCCAGCACACTGGCCCATCTGTATTTTTTGGAGTGCTGTTGCACTTTCTGTCTGGGGGCAAATATCATTGCTATAACAGGGTTGTAAGAGACCAACCCAAGCAGTTGTCCATGTTTAGGTAATTCTTAAATCAAACCTCTTAATTTCTCTTCCTCTTCTCATTTTTGCTTTCTGTATCAGCCAATCACAGGGGACTCCACTGTGGGAAAATGGTTATCACTTGTGCTATAGCCTTCTCTTATTTGAAAATTCTTTTGAGACATGGCTTCTGTCGTTACATTATTCTAGGGGCTAATCCATTCTGCTTTCCAAACCTAATTTCCATTCTCTTTTCAAAACCTTAATTCCTCTGATCTGTCCTTCTGTTTTCAAGCTTATACCAATTTATTCCATTTTGTAAAAAACTTATTATTTATTAAATTGGATTTTATTTGAGGGAGGGGAGGGCATTGTTGAATTCAGACTGCCATCTTTTTCTTTTTTTTTTCCCCATTT
>NW_016107655.1:781878-785493 GCF_001604975.1 Cebus imitator
TCTCACTAAATTCTCAAAGCGTTCATATTTACAAAAATAAAAAATAGTTGAAAGTTACTGCCTTAGGACAAGGCCCCCAAAGTAGTGTTTTACTCTAATATATTTAGACTCCCAATTTTAAAACTACCAATTCTCTTTGGCTTAATTTTAATTCCACAGACTTCCCTGTGCATTCCCTAGGTTCTGCTGTGGGCTCAGTGCTAAGGTGAATCTAGTAAGAATTCTAGATTCTACTAGAGAAGAATCTAGTAAGGATTGACTAAGGAAAATGACCCCATGCTTCTCTTATAAGCAGAAATAACAGAAGTATTCACTGATAGTCCTTTAGCACAAATATATTCTGTTTATATAATACTCACCTTTTCAGCTGGAAGAATGTGCTGTTTCATGAAATGCTTCACCTTAATAAGAACTTCCTGACCTTTCCGAGACTGCACAAACAACCGTCCCCTAGTATCAATCTGTGGTAGTGCAGTACTGAAAGTTCTTTACCAAAAGAAAAAAGAAAAAAAGGTTACAAAAATGTTCAAAAATCATTATTACATATTTCTAATATAATGTGAAGTTTCCTCAGCTACCAAAAATATCCCCCAGAAGGAGTAGGTATATTTTATATTAAAAAAAAAAAGTCTTTCATATTATGGACTGAATGCAGAATCACTTCTATTTCAAACATTTACCTTTAATGCTTAAAGCACTATTTGGGGAAAACATATAAGCCTGGCATCACCTCAAGCAATGTTAGTGATAGATGCAGGAGACAGGAAGGAACCTGACTAGGGTGTTGTCTGGATGTGCTCACAAGGGACTGGGGGCCCACTGGCACACTGGGAGGACGCCACAGGGAATTTGCACCTTAAACAGTAGGAGGAGCCCAGCCTCTTCAGTTCCTATATGGCAGCCTGATATTCAATCAGTGAGGTGGGAGCCTATTGGCAGGACCCTCTCTTTCTTTGCTAAGAGCTTTCTTTTTGCCTAATAAACCAGCCCTCCTCACCCTTTAATTTAATGTGTCTGTGTGTCTAATTTTTCCTGGTTGTAAGAAAAGGACCCAGAATTTAGCTGAACTAAGGAACAAAAAATCCTGCATCATTTTGGTGGCCTGTACAGGGACATAAACTGGAGTGGGTAAAATGGGGGACCAAAAAATAAAAAAAATCTCCCTTCCTTTTGTTTCTGAGCCTTCTGTCCTCTGACTTCTGAGGGTAGAAGAGACTACGCCCTCTTCCCCTACCCCCCATTGCTGTTGGAGATAGGGAATGCTGGCCTTGGTCTAACTCAGCCTTTTCTACGGCATTTTCCTTCTTTTTTCCGGCCTGTAACGGCACCTATCTTTTCTTTGGCAATATTGGGGGTGTTTGTTCCACCCCCATCCAATAGCCGTAGGCGTGCAAGAGATGGACGGGTGAGCGAGACTCCCTTCTCACCTCCCTTCCCTCCTTGCTGAGGTTCATGCCTGTGCTCGTTGCGTGTGTGTGCTGCATCCAATGGCCATGCAGGATGGGAATGAGCCACAAGTTACTGCCTGGGCCCCAAGGGCGGCCTTGGCTGGGCCTGACGCTGCCAGCTGGCCAGCGTTCCCCACCATGACCCATGGAGTCTTCCCCTCCCCTGGCGGAGGAATCCAACTCACTTTGAGCCCCAGGGAAGAAACGTCAATTAAAAGTTTCTCTCCACGTTGGAGAAACTAATTTGCATAAGAATAAGAGGTTTCTTTCCCAGGCACCTTTTTCTTTTTTCCAGCAGGTCAGCAGCTAACACAGCCATACATTTAAGGTTTTTTTCTTTTCTTCAACAGGTCAGAGGTTAATTTTTATGTGAGAGGCTTTTTTTTCCCCTTTAGAAGGCGTTTTACTAGGCCAGGACCCCAATTCACAAGATACACTTTTCTCTCCCTTGTTGGAGGAGGACTCAATCTCACAGCTTCACCTTACCATCTGGCTTATGATAAGGAGTCCCTACCACCCTGAGACACATTTTTGTCCCAAACTATTCCCCGTTTCAGAACTGGAAAGGCTACTGACAGCAGGGGAGACAGGGCATACGTGGGTAAGAGCAGATAATCTCACCTCCTAGATCCCCCTGTTAACATGGGTGAAAACTGCTTTGACACCCATGGGCAGCACCTTGTGGTCACTGAGACTCGGGGATATAAGGAAGGAAGAAAGGAAGAGGGATGCCTTGCTTTCTCTCCCTCAAGAACCCCAGGTGTTTGATAGGAAGGGAAGGGAAGCAGGGCCACCTCACTACCCTCTTTCTAGATGAGTAGCCATTCATCTGCAATCTGAACTTCTTTTAAATGCATCTTGAGTCTGGGGATCCTTGAAAAAATGCCTTTTTCCTTTTTCCTCCTCTGTCCTCTTTTTACAGATGGGTGGTTGTGTCCCTGTGCTGTAGGACATTCTTCTCAGATGTATCCTCCAAACTGCGAAAAGTTCATTTCCCAAACCTTAAACTGTTGGCTTAGAATTGAATTCAGTCAGGGAAGGAACCCAGAAGCCTGACATGCTGGCAAAAGGGTAAGAGTTTTTTTTTAACCAATTGGGCTTTTGGCCTTCCTCTCCCTGTGCAAACCGATAAAGGAAACAATAAGGATCACTGTTTATATTCTCCATAAAGTTTTAATTATGAAAAAGAATTTGTGAGGTTGGTCTTAAACTGTAGCCAATCTGGTATGCTTTGCATGTCTCTGTATGGTTCTGTCAGAAAGAAGGGTAGCTTAGGATGGGATGTGGGCCTAGGACTTCATTGGCCCACTGTTCAAGCCAGCCTGGCAAACAGGTCAGTGAGAAACTGTGCTGCAGGCCACCATCCTGTTTTACATCCTCAGAAGTGGGACCTATAACCATGTGACACTGCTTTATTTTGGCCTCCACCATTTTACAGTGGCAGCCAGGGTTCAGTCCTGGCTTAGGGAATGAGTCTTGCTGGTTTGATATCTGTGTGACCGTTACCATTTGTTGACACTCCTTGCCTCCACAAACTGCCTTGAATTTTCCTTTCTCTGAGCATCTGGGAGGTTACTTTTGGTAAAGTTTAAAAGCCAGAAAAATTACCCACTTGGCATGGCTAAAGTTGGGAAATAAGAGACTTAAAAGGATTTAAAATGATTTAAAATCAGGTAATAAGGGATTTAAAAGGATTTTCTTAAAGAGTGCTCAGCTTGATTAAAAGTGGATATCCAAGTTATAGGTATTTAAAAGTACTTGGATCTTGTTTTGCTGGAAAAGGTTTTTTTCTCAGTTGAGTGAATTCTTTTTCTCCATTTTGTCTTGCCACCTTTAATGCATACATGAGAGGCCCTAAGATAATTTCTGATAGCCTGGGACTCCTGGGGGGAAAAAAAGGCACCAAAGATTCCATTTTGGGAAAGACCTCTGTTTTCCTCATGGAGCCCCTGGATTTAGAAGTGGATGGATCCCTCTCAAAATCTGTTGTTTTCTTCCAGTTATACCTCTCGATTAGGCCCTAAAAACTGCATGCTTTCCTAGCACTGCCCTTAAAGGGCCCATTTGAAGGCCAATAGTTCAATTAGGAGATTGGCGAACAGATAATTTTTAACTATTGGATCTGCTTCTGTTTGTCTATGTGGTTATACATGTGTTGTGTATGGTG
>NW_016107655.1:785743-797442 GCF_001604975.1 Cebus imitator
ATCTCTTGACCTCGTGATCCACCCGCCTCGGCCTCCCAAAGTGCTGGGATTACAGGCTTGAGCCACCGCGCCCAGCCTAAAATATTTTTTTTTTAAGGAAAAATAAAAGCTATAATGCCTTTTAGTTCATGAGATTTAATCTTTGAGGAATAAAAAACAATCTTAAAGATTATTGGTAAAATGTAAATGTTAAAATGTAAGTAGTTGGTCTACATTATACAGGTCAGATACTAGGTTTGCTAAATGTTTTTAGGTTGTAAACTGCTTCTTTGGCCTTTGAGAACTGTTTGACTTGCCTGCTTTACAATTTGGTAAAGCCTGGGAACATAGGCCTTTATATTGGTAAATAATAATTAATCATATAATCTTAGTAAAAGATTATAAGAAGGCATAGAAATTTTTATCTCGTGTTAAAGGATTTTTTAAAAATTAGATAAAATAAAGCTAAAGGTTTAAGCAAGCTGTGGAAGGATTATAAAAATTAATCTTGCAAAAGAAATTCTGTGTGTGAACACTGACTAAATTCAAAAGGGTATTATATTGTTTTTCTGTAAATACGCTGTTTAGCAAAATCTGTAAAGGGCTATACAAAAGGTTATAAGATGGCTGGGCATGGTGGCTCATGCCTGTAATCCCAGCACTTTGGAAGGCTGAGGTGGGTAGATCACAAGGTCAGGAGTTCGAGACCAGCCTGGCCAATATGGAGAAACCCGATCTCTACTAAAAATACAAAAATTAGCCAGGCATGGTGGCAGGTGCCTGTAGTTCCAACTACTTGGGAGGCTGAGGCAGGAGAATCACTTGAATCCCGGAAGTGGAGTTTGCAGTGAGCCAAGATTACACAACTGCACTCCAGCCTAAGTGACACAGTAAGACGCCATCTCAAAAAAAAAAAAAGTTAAAAGAATGTTACCTCATGATCAAACTGGTAAAGACTGGATATAATTGTCTATAAGGTTTCATTAGAAACTTGGGGTTGACGTTAATAGTACTCTAATGTAAAGGTAAAATTTGGCTTTCTCTCCTTTGTACAAGATTTTCATGTAATGGTAAAGGATAATGAAAGATTTTCATTTGCCTGTGGATAGGCTGCTAAGGAAAAGAAAGAGAAGGCAAGAGACAAATTGTTTGAAAAGCTAGGTCTTCCCTCTTAATGAGTAAATGTTTCTGCCTTGTTTTAAAGTTTCTGAGTCATCATTTTGGCAAAATAAATAATTTATGATAATCTGGAATTCTATTTCATAATATCAAGTGTTTTAAACTGCCAACATTTAACAGGCTTCTCAAAATCAAATTTCAGCCTCAAGTTTGTCTTTCCTGACTCCTAGCTTTTGGATGCTCCAGAGGGTCTCTAGAGGGTCTCTGGAGCATCCAAGAGAGGTAAATAGGATTATTTGACATGTTTAGGTATGTGAGATCGCCAAAATGATTTTTAATCTTCAGGTTATATTTTAGGGAATGATATTAATATATGTTCCAAAATTGTATGGAATTTCTAAAATTCTTTTTTTTTTTCCTTTCTGAGAGAGTCTTGCTCTGTCGCGCAGGCTGGAGTGCAGTGGCATGATCTCAGCTCACTGCTACTTCCACCTCCTGGGTTCAAGCAATTCTTCTGCCTCAGTCTCCTGAGTAGCTGGATTACAGGTATGTACCACCACACCCAGCTAATTTTTTGTATTTTTAGTAGAGACGAAGTTTCACCATGTTGGCCAAGCTGGTCCTGAACTCCTGATCTTGTGATCTGCCCACCTCGGCTTCCCAAAGTGTTGGGATTACAGGTGTGAGCCACGGCACCCGGCCAGGATTTCTAAAATTCTAATGTCTGAGTATATGCAAGCAATCACAATTAAGGTTATTATGTTAAGTTACTGTAAACTACCAGAGACGGCTAAATTTCTTTGTCCATCATGTTTTTGACTGTAACTACTCTGGACGTTTTGTTATTCACAGATAATTGTTGTCTTGTTTTGATACTCTTCAAAAAATGGTTTATAATCAGCTATACAACTTTGACGAGGGCTCTCAAATGCAGGTTTCTGATAACTTTGGAGACTGTGACATTGGAATAAAGGAAAAATGTATAGGACTCATGAAGAGCTGAAATGTTCACAAATTTCAAGCAAAGCAACTGTTAACCGAATGAACTGAACTAATAGAAAACTGAAGTAATCTTTTTTGACTTTTGCTTGGAACACTGCTGATCCGTGTTTCACTTTTCAGATTCAAGGAGACTTTTGAGCTATTTACAGCCTGTGATGATTGAGTAAGGTATACTCTTGTGAACAACATTTAGAGCATATTTGTTTCTCTTACTGCCTGGCTTCTCCAAAATTTGGAAACAAGTGAATATTCATGACTTACAGTAATATAATTGTTTGTATCAGTGCAGTAAGAATCCATTTTTTTTCCAATGGGGTGCAATTGGAGAAACTGGTTGTTATACCAAGGCTTTGACTGGAGGGGTATGCTTCCCTTTAAGGAATCAAGCTCTACTTACAGAGCCAATAAATGTACCTTGGGAAAACTGGCCTCATACCTTGTCTATTCAGTCCCTGTACAGAGTTCCTAACCTGCGGTAAGTAAGGAATGTCACTTTCTAACAGGCCCCGCAAACCCATGTTCTTGGGACCTCAAGAAGTGAGAAGTTTACCCAACTCACAGGTATTTGAGTGTACAAACTGATGGCTGGGCTCAGCTTTAGAAAGTCCTATCTGAGATTCCTTGTGAAACAGAATTCCATCAAAGCCAATTTTAAAAACAATTGTTCTTGTAGCACTTTATGCAAATAATCAGGCCAAGTATAAGACTAAAGTCTATTTTGCAAATAACTCAGTCCTATCATGATTTGTTTTTAACAAAAATGGGAACTGGAGAGAGAAAAATTGTGTTTCAAAACATATCATACACTTGTCATTAAATTCTAGACTCATTATTTGTTTTTGTTTCTTGCCTTCATTTTAGACTAATCCTGCTTATTCCTGTGAACCAACCAGTGATTTCTGGCTGCAGCTCAGAAGGAACAAAAGCAAAGGGTAATGTAAAAATCTAGATCAATATTTTAATTCTGAGCAATTATCCTGCAAATCCAGCTAGGTGACAGAAATAAATAAGGCGCCTATGACCCAGAGGTTTTCTTTTTGGAAAAATAAGACCAAACGAGCTAGTCAAATCCAAGTCCCATGCAACTAATCTTTTGCAAGCCTAACTATAGCCTCCAGTTTTCTGGGTGTGTGGGCAGCCTCGGGATTTTTGAGCTGTCCTTACCCATCCCTTTTTGCTTTGTTTTGATTACATGTTTTCTAATAACCTGGTTTGTCTCTTCTCATCTTCAGGCCATTGAACTCCAAATGGTCATGCAACTGGACTCTTGGATGATGGCCCCTTTTACAGGGACCTTTAGATAGGCCTCTGAAACAGATCTGACTGCTGTCTTCCAAAAATAGCACCCCCATCAGCAGGAAGCAGTCAAGATCATTCTTTATCCTTATCTTTATCCTTATTCTAATGGCAGTTAGATGTACTTCTTTAGAGTGAGGAATGATAGATGCAGGAGACAGATAAGGGAAACAGCACAGGGTTTTGTCTGGGCATGCCTGAACAAAGTGGGGACCCGCCTGCATACTGGGAGAATGGGTGGAGCCACCAGGAATCACATCTTATGCAGCATGAGGAGCCTGGCCTCTTCAGCTCCTGTGTGGTGGCCTGGTATTCAATCTGTGAGGTGGGAGCCAGTTAGCACAACTCCCCCTTTCTTTGCTAAGCGCTTTCTTTTCACCTAATAAATCTGCCCTGCTTACCCTTCAAGGCGTCTGTGTGCCTAATTTTTCCTGTTTGTGAGACGAGAACCTGGATTTTAGCTGAACTAAGGAGCAAAAAATCCCGTTTCATTAGTTTTGAATCTTTATTGATTCAGTTACCTGTCAGAATCTCCAAAAGAGGAAGCAAAGTTGAACACAAATTTAATCATTATTCTTAGTATTAATATATGCCTCACAAATACAGCTGCTGAATATTATTATAAAGAAGACCTGTAGAACAGAAAACCAAATACTGTCTGCTCTCACTCATAAGTGGGAGTTGAACAATGAGAACACATGGGCACAGGGAGGGGAACAACACACAGGGCCTTTCAGGGCATGGGGGGCTAGGGGAAGAAACTTAGAGAATGGGTCAATAGGTTCAGCAAACCATCATGGCACATATATACCTATGTAACAAATCTGCGGGTTCTGCACATGTATACCAGAACATAAAATAAAAAAGAAGATCTGTAAAGGTCATTATGAAGCAAAACAGAGTCAGTTGTTATGGGGTGGAGAGAACAAATACCCATCTAAATGATAAATTGGAAAAAGAAATTGTCCTAACATTATGCCGTGGATACCTGTGGCTTAAGCTGAATTTCTGGGACAGCATCACACATACATTTGGTAAGCAATGGGAATGTAACTGGCAAAGTATGTTCGATGCCTGAAAAAGTGCTCCACTGATAAAGACATGGGTTTCAAAGATGCTTATGAAATGTCTGAATAAAACTTCATGAAATACAGCAGTAAAAGAGAATAATATTTGTAAATTAATAAATCATCTTATATAATGCATTTTTAAAATTAGGTATATGTAAGTGACGTAAATATTAGAAGGAAACACTTGGAAGTTTTATCTATATCATTAAAAGTTTACACATTCAAGTGACACAAAGATACTTTTAAACCTAAATATGGAGATTTTATTTATATTTTAGGTCAATTTGTTTTTAGGCTTAGAAGAGACTTACCAGAAAAACTATTGTGATTGGCAGCAGTAATTCTGGTATATACAATAAAAATAATCCCTATCCCCCTAAAGTTTATAGCCTTCACATACCCAATAAAGGCTCTAATTTGCGCTAGCCAAAGAACCGATTTTCCTTACCTTTTGGAGAGTTGTAGTCCAGTTTCTGCCAGAGGTTGCACAATATTGGCAAATAAAAAGCTATCCTCAGATGAATTATTTCCTAGAAGATATCTGCTATATACTCCCTATAAATAAATTAACAAAGAGCAATTAAAATTCATTGAAAACAGTCCTTCAACTATCCAATCGATCTTTCCAGTTTCTCAGTTATGTGGGATACTATACTCACAGGGTATGAAGATGTAAAACAGACTATCAATATTAATGTACATATAGCGGTAATTATACCCTTCTAAAGAGTCATACTTATATCCAGGTAACACACTCTCATCCTAGCATAATTCTAATTTATAACTAAACCAAACTTGAAAATGATCTCAGCAGCTACCAAAGATACCATATCTGCGAGTTATTTCACCTCTAAAGATCACTACCCTCCTTCATAGTGGGGGAAAATCGAAAGAAACCCAGAATAAGATTAAAAAAACAAAACAAAACTATAAAACCAAAGAGAGGACAGTGAGATGATCTCTTAAGAATATTTTATCTCATTTTTGGGCCCCTAATTTAGGTAGAACTGTCTCTTTTGAACAGTGTTAGTTGAATGCTACTCAGTGTTTCTTTGATAATTCTCTATTTCTGTACTTCCAATATAACAAACTCTTTCCTCTTACCAAAAGACAAACATCACTGTTTCTTCTTTATACAATAAAACACTATATAATAGTTCTTCCATCATATCCAATTTTATATTTCCAATTAGATTGGAATGTTTATGATCATCTCTAAAGCTACTATACATACAATATTATGTATATACAGTTTGTGTTGTACATGTTAATGTCAATCATAATCTATGTCAAACTTTTATTTGAAATGAAAAGCCATTTCAAATTTAAAGCCATTTCAAATTTAAAGCCTATTTGGTATCTTATTTGTAGAAACAGATTTAACATCACGAGGTCAGGAGAGCGAGACACCCTGGCCAACATGGTAAAACCCTGTCTCTACTAAATAGATGTAACACAACTATTTTAATTGTTCATGGATAGCATAAACTCTGAGAACAGAAAAAATATTAACATAATTTTTCTTAATCCTTCTTTTCCCACTCTTTTTTGCTTCTATTTACCTGTTTCTCTTCTAAAATCCTAACCCCTTGTTATTCATGAAGCATCTCAATTTCTAAACCTCCAAGATTCAAAGTGCTGGAAAACTGGATTAGTATAAAGAAGGCATTTGTTTAGATTATAATATAATTAGATAAAAACCTAAATTTATGCTCAATTATCTTTCAAAATTAATTGCACAAATATGACTATGAAAATAAAAAATCTTACTCATCTACTTGCTAAAAAACTTTTTACTTATTTATTTATTTTTAAGATGGAATCTCACTCTGTCACCCAGACTGGAGTACAGTGGCGTGATCTTGGCTCACTGCAACCTCTGCCTTCCAGGTTCGGGCGATTCTCCTTCCTTAGCCTCCCAAGTAGCTGGGACTACAGGCACGTGCCACCACAACTGGCTAATTTTTGTATTTTTAGTAGAGACAGGATTTTACCATGTTGGCCAGGATGGTCTGGATCTCCCAACCTCGTGATCCACCTGCCTCCGCCTCCCAAAGTGCTGGGATTATAGGCATGAGCCATTGCGCTTAGCCTCAAAAACATTTCAAGAGGCTACTATATACTAGATAGTGTGCTAGCCTCTGGGAAGTACAAAGATAATTCTTCCCTCATCATCAACCCTAACTAACAAATGATTTCATAGTCTGAGGCAGAGATCATCAAAAGGTGTTAGCTTTTTCTTACACTGGATATTCAGAAAATGACTAATCCTTACATACTTTTCTCTTTTTAACATTCTTTTCTTCCTCCCTCCATTTTGTAAGTTTATTATACAAAAAAAGTGATAATACATTAAATTTTGTCCTTGCCAAATTCCTGTTCCGTAAATTCTGAATTTATATTTTACCCATGTCTGATACTTGTCATTATGATAAGCAAAATGATCTAAGGATAAAGAATATAAAACCCAGAAGACTGGAAAACATTTCAACAGTACATTGGTAAATAATGGTGAAACACGGGTTTAAAACAATTAATTACCTGTGCTATTCCAGCCATCTTAAAATATGAAAGGGCAAGAAAGAAATTCCAGTTAGGAAGAATAGAATTAATTCCCCTGCAGCGGCAGTAGATTGAAATCATCTCTTCCACTGATGGTACCCCTATAAAAAACAGCATGCAATATAAACTTTAATTAAAATGTCACGGTGAATATTTCAAAATGTTATAATATGAGATGGATATGTAAAACGGAATGTAATAATCATTAACCCACACAACAAAACGTGTTCTAAATCTTGATTCCCAAAAGATTATTATATACAAAGGATTACATTTTGTCATAAATTAGTACAAGTGGCATGCTAAGTTCAGAAAATTTAATGAAGAAAATGAAGTAGGCAGTCATGATGGCTCATGCCTATAATACCAGCACTTAGGGGAGGTGAGTGGGAGGATCACTTGAGAGCAGGAACTTAAAACCAGCCTGGGTAACACCCAGGCTGGTTTTTTTGTAGAGACACCATCTCTGCAAAAAAAATTAAAACTTAGCTGGGCGTGGTAGTGTGTGCCTGTAGTCCTAGCTACTCAGAAGGCTGAAGTGGGAGAATCACTTGAGCCCAGGAGTTCAAGGTTTCAATGAGCTATGACCATGGCACTGTACCCCAGCCTGGGTCACTGAGCAAGACCTTGCCTCTAAAAATAATAATAATAAAGTAGGAGTATGTTTAAGAAACAAATGAAAACCATTATCTAAAATCCAAGATTTTATATTCTAATTATGAAAGTAATAAAGACAATTTTATATTAATAGCAATTTAGACTATATTATGTTTTTATACCCAAATTTTCTTGAATATAAGAATCTTGATTTATCAATGGAACTGTCTAATAGCAATTTAGACTATATTATGTTTTTATACCTGAATTTTCTTGAATATAAGAACCTTGATTTATCAATGGAACTGTCTTTGGCCAAAAGTAGAACAGAAGAAGATGAGCTAAGTCTGACAAAGGATGACCAATGGTTGAAAGCTCCCAATCCAGCACTGCTATAACTCGAGACTGTAATAAAAAATAAAGAGGTGTTTAACATATTAAAAGTTGAAACAAGTATAATGAAGAAATAAATAATATCGAACACATTCAAAATCATGTTTTCCATCAAAAGTCAATTTCAGTTCTTTACCACAGTGGCATATTGCATTTATAAAATAGCCAATTAACCTTGATTATATAAAGCTAAGTCTTCTGGTTCCATTGCTGGCCATCAATCGTTCTCATTTTACTTTACACAGGCTTAATATCTCTGCTAATGAGCAGATGCAAAAGCAGTTAAAGTTTCTTAACTGGAAGTAACTGTGATAAAAAGGAATTATAGTGAATTACTTATATGTTAATAACCCATGTTATGTCATGCATAATTAAGCATTTGCTTTAGTAATTAATCTAACTGCATAACAAATATTATACTACTCCATCAATAGTACTTTTTTTTTTGAGACAGAGTTTTGCTCGTTGCCCAGGCTGGAATGCAATGGCATGATCTTGGCTCATGGCAACCTCTGCCTCCTGGGTTCAAGCAATTCTCCGGCCTCAGCCTCCCAAGCAGCTGGGATTACAGGCATGTGCCACCACACCAGGCTAATTTTGTATTTTTAGTAGAGATGAGGTTTCTCCATGTTGGTCAGACTGGTGTCAAACGTCCGACCTCAGGTGACCCACCTGCCTCAGCCTCCCAAAGTGCTAGGATTACAGGCATGTGCCACCACACCTGGCCCATCAATAGTACTTTTTAAATAAGTTATTTCATGCTGTAGATACAAAGCATAATTGTTATAAAAGATACTGTTAGTTTTATAAATATAAAATCCATCATTATACAGCAATATGATAAAACAATCATTATGTAATTTGTAACCAATGAAACAAAAAGTTTTCCTCATACTACCTTGTAACAATATGTACAAGGGAATATATATCTTGATGTTAAGAATACAGGACATTCTTTTTTTCATTTCTTATGTTCATTTGGCTGTACATATAGCCAAAAAATCAATTTGCAGAGTAGTATGTAGAGTATGATCTAATTTTTACATAAAGAAAAAGATTATAAATGAATAGTCAAAGTTGAAAGGATATTACACCAAACTAATAGCAATGGCTGTGGTTACTTTAAGGGATTAAGGCAGGAGGCAGGAGGTCGGGGGAGGGGAACCTTCACTGGAGGGTTCTGTATACAGGAGTGATATGATATGATCTGTAATTTAAGAGGGTCACTCTGGCTACTGTGATTTCAATATACTATAGGGGGGCCAGTGAGGCAGCTGCAGCAATACTCTAGGCAAGTTATTCAAGCCACATAAAATTGCAGAGCCCATTTGGGTAATATGAGTTACTGGGTTTCATGCCTCCATATAACTGTGTGTGCTTGCACTCCCTTGCTCCTATGGCAAACTTACATACACTATTGTAGCTTTGTGTGAAAATGTGGGCTCTGGAATCAGACAGGCCTGTATTCAAATCCTAGCTCTACCATTTACTGGCTGTATAACTCTAGACAAGTTAGTTAACCTCTCCAATCCTCAATTTTTTTCAGCCATAATATATACCTCTTACACAGGGTTAATGTAAAGATTAAATGGGCAGGTAGCATGTATGGTTCATTTACCAGTTTCTAGCAAAGAACCTGACACATAACAGGTAGCCAATATACATTTATTTGGTGAATATGTACAGAACCTGGCATATATAGCCAGGTAACCAAAACTGGAAAAAAATTGATCACTACCTTCTCTATAACTTTACAAGAGCTTTTATTGTTGTGGTTATATTATACTATAAATTTATAATATTTATAATATTATAAATTATTATACTAGCTAGATTTATGAAACTACTGAAGAGGATGGATTCATTTTTCTCTGACATCATTCTGTTTGTTATCTATGCTTTTAATATCCAAAGAAAAGATGAGATACTTATGCTATAAATGTTTGCTTTTCTTTTTTAATACAAATTGGGAAACTTCTCTGGAGTTACATTTCATAATATCTGAACTATTTTGGGGGTAAAAACACAAGGCTATAAAACAGCCAGTGAGAAAAGCTGATGGCTCATCAAATTGCACATAAATTAGTGTGAATTAATTAACAATAGATTATTAGAATCCTGTCTATGCCTGTTTGTGTTGAGAGTTATTAAATGCTCAACATAACTTTAAGTGGTTGATCTGGACAGTTGCTATTTCATCTTACTGCTACTAAGGAACTTATTAGTAAAATGATTTTTGACAGTTTTTCTGAAACCTCAGCACAACAGAAAGCTTTTAGTTGTGTTAATTATCTTCTGTATAGACAGATTCACTTTATGTATGCCTTTTATGCCATTGAATTTTATTAATATGTATGTATATTACCATTCAAAACAAACAAACAAAAAATACATACAATCCGACAGAACAAACAGTAGATGAAGAAGGCAGGAAAGAAAACAATAGAATTTGTAATAAAAAGGTGAAGCTAGGAATAAGGTTATTACACATACTTGAATATGATAGGACATGCAGAGTTGTTAGTATGGGTAGTAAATTTTGCTTTGAGTTTTATAGCAGGTAAAATAAAGTGTGAAGCATGGTCAGTCACAATCTTTATAGTGTATGCAGGTCAAAAGCAAATCTGCTGCCCTAGAGGGACAACTTTTCTTGGCAATGAGGCTAAAGAAAAATATCACCCATCAATCTGCATACAGGTGATGTTGTGTAGTGGACTAAAATGTCTTAAATATTCTCTTATATTGTAAAATATAAAGAGAACTTTGAGGGGCATGATGTAATTCCTAGAATGCAGGCTATGCTGGAAAATGACTGAAAGGACAAAGATAAGGAGAAGGCAAGACCATATGCTGAGAGTGGCAGCCAAGATGGGACAAGAAATTTGAGAGTTTGAGAAGAATGGAAAAGATTTAGAAAAGCCATTTTTAAAAAATGTCACAGGTTTTACTAAGAGATGAAGTTACAGCCTAGATAAAATCATGTGGTATAAAAATGTCCCAGACCCAATTTACCTGATTTCATGACTTTATTCTGCAGCAAAAATATGAGGACTCAAGTTTAGGGCCAGAAATTGTTTAAAGTCAAGGGGTGATGAACTTCCCCTGTAGGGTTATTAGAAAAAATAAAAAATAATAATGATAATAAAGTCAGGGATAGGAAGATTCTAGAATAATAAGTAAACTAAGGTCAGGACACTTTATAATTCTTTTATTACTTGCATACATCTACAGTCAAAAAATTATTAATGAAATTGATACTAAAGAAGGTATCGATTTTTGAGATGACTGATCATGACCATGTCGCCTTGTAGGATAAAAAGTGAAGTCATGAACTGCTTATGGATTCTAAAGTAACAGCAAATTTGCAGTGTCTCAGGGGAGATATAGAGAAATAAAAGAACAGAAAATAAAGAGGGTGAGGTCAAAGATAAGAGATTTCAGGGCCAGGTGCGGTGTCTCATACCTGCAATCCCAGCACTTTGGGAGGCTGAGGCAGGTGGATCAGAAGGTCAGGAGATTGCGACCATCCTGGTAAACACAGAGAAACCCCGTCTCTACTAGAAATACAAAAAAATTAGCCAGGCATGGTGGCACGTGCCTGTAATCCCAGCTACTTGGGAGGTGAGGCAGAACTGCTTGAACCTGGGAGGCAGCAGTCACAGTGAGCCAAGATTGTGCCAC
>NW_016107655.1:799342-824421 GCF_001604975.1 Cebus imitator
AAAAAAAAAAAAAAAAAAAAAAAAAAGAACATTAAAAGATAATGATATGTGTTAACAAATTAGTATTGCAAATAAATAACTAAAAGCTATGCCTTTATCAGTTGTTTCATTAAAAAAAAAAAAGTCTCCCAAACTATTGACTATCCTGTTTGTCTGAAGGAAAATGATACCTGTTTGACAACTTTAGTCCTATAAGAAATAGGTTTTAAATATGAGATTAAATGTAAAAGGAAAACAACAACTTGGTACTTATTGAAGTTTACCATTATTTTCAGCATATTATGACTAATCCCAAATTTAAACATCTCAGTAGAAAATATATAATCCATTAGAAGATCTAGGTCTGAATTTTTTTCTTACTTGCTTAAGATTAGGAAAGTACTATAGATACAGAACATATGGAGAACTCTGACTTATTCAAGGATAGGTTCCTAAAATATTAATCACATGACACAGATCAAATACGGGTCAGATCCTGCTATGTTTTAAGGCATATGTTTTTATAATTTTCTATGTAATAAATTAGCATATTTAATTTTTCTAAGAGTAATTAACAAGGTTAGAATTCAGAATTCATCAGTGTCCTTAGCAAAAGGTTACACATGAAAGCATATACATATATAATTACATTCACATAATTTTAATATCCAAATTGACTTTTCTATAAAATGTTTTTCTCCTGCTGGTAAACATGCTTACATGTGTTTATATTCTTTTTGGATTTTCAATTGATATATACTATTTTGAGTTATGACAATAATGCAATGTATAATGGTATTTTCCACCATCTTTTCCAGTAAGAAAGAAACACAAAACCTGGAAGTTTAGCACATGAATTTAGAGCAGCTCTTCCTGCCCTAAAACATCTTAGCATTCTAATAAAATGCATAAACCCAGAATAAATCCTCCTCTCAGAAGCAGGATTCATGGAACTGCAAATCTTTCTCATGCATGTAGGAATACTAAGCGCCAAATGGCATGCCTAAAAGCATATGGTTAATCAGAGGATAACTGAGAAAGTTTCTTCATTCCCAGTATACTGTAATCCAAGGCCTCACTATAGGTGCTCAGTGGAGGGTTACAGCTTTCATTTATTTATACTCTTATAAAGAGTACAATGTGCACATTTATACAGAGCAAGGTTATATTAATCTCATGTAATTATTTTGAAGCCTCAAGAAGCTTTTGAAATTTTCTATTCTCTGAACTTATAATAAATAAATAATACATTCTTCATGAGATAGGACTAAAAACCACAAAGAAGTATAAATGAACCAGGAAAAAAAAAGCAAGAGCATGGATAAGCTAAATATTTTAACTAGTAGATGAAAAACTTCTTTGAAGAAGACAGCAACACGCAGGTAGAATTCCCAAATCCTTTTTAAGCAGTAAACCAGATATCACTTGGGATTAGAACCAGTCTCAAAAGTAGGCAGCTAACCTATGCTAGAAAATCTACAGGACTCCTTTCTAAAAATTTTGAGTGATGAAGACAGTTCTGAGCTATAGGGGAAGAGGGAGTGGGTTGGGCTCCTTCAGTGCTCTGGAGTGGGGGGACATTTACTTAGTGCTGTGTCACAGAACAGACCTGCTCGATTAATTGTAAACATGGCTAACTGTACCTCTTTAGGGTGAAAAACGGTGTTATCTAGTCTGAAATCTCCATGAACCAAATTCTCTTCATTGTCATTATCCGGCAAGTTCTTCATTAGCCACTCGGATAGCTGTTGCATGGCAGGGATGTCCTGATGAGCTGTAGCTTGATATTGCTTTGTCCAGGTTGATACCTAAAGACATATAAATAAGAAAAATGGTAAAGCTGAAAGTAGAATGTAAGATCTAGCAATTCTAAAATTAAAACAAAATTCAAGTGCTGTTTTACTCCTTAATACTCAAGGCCCATGCTGGTGATACACATGTCAGCCTAAAACAGTCAAATCAGCCTAAACCTTAAACATTTAAGTTTCTTTTCCATGTAGTTTCATTTTCCTTACCTAGCTTTTTATCAGGAAAAAAAAAATACTGGCCTAGGCATCAAGAGATGTCGGTTCTAGTCTTTATTCAGCAACTATTTTGTAGAAGAAAAAAAAAAGAATGCATACAAACACATACACTCTCTCTCTCTCTCTCTCTCTCTCTCTCTCACGCACGCATGCGCACGCGCACGCACACACACACACACACACACACACACACACACACACACACACAAATAAATAGCCATAGATAATTTCTGGAAAGGGTCACTAGAAGTAAGCCCTGAAAAAGGGAATATGGGAACTAGAAGAAAAAAGAAAGATATTTACTTTTCTTCTTTTTCTTTTTGAGACGGAGTCTTGCTCTGTCCCCCAGGCTGGAGTGCAGTGGCGCAATCTTGGCTCACTGCAACCTCCGCTTCTTGGGTTCAAGCAATTGTCCTGTTTCAGCCTTCTGAGTAGCTGGGATTATAGGCACACACCACAACACCCATCTAGTTTTTGTATTTTTAGTAGAGACTGGGTTTTACCATGTTGGTCAGGTTGGTCTCAAACTCCTGACCTTGTGATCCCACTGCCTCGGCCTCCCAAAGGGCTGGGATTACAGGTGTGAGCCACTGTGCCCAGCCTACTTTTCATTTTAATATTCTTTCTTATTACCCATAGAATTTTTAAGATATATTACAGGTATAAGTAGTATAAAGATCTTCTATTGTTCTTAGAAACGAATGCAAACAAATCAACCTATTCTTAAAGCCCTCTAACAAGTGGGGCCATATTGTTTATTTGCTTTTTTATCTCCATTTCTCAAGGTAACTTTGCTCAATTTCGCGCAATAGAGCAAAGATCTTTACTTTGTCTTACCCAGTCATATTGACTTGGGTTTAAATTCTATCTAAGCCACTTACTTGTGTATTACTTGATTGATGCAAGCCTCCCTTTCTTTATTTGCAAAGTGGGAGTAATAATACCTATATCTTAGGGTTGTTGTAAAGATCAAAAAAGAGAGGTTGACAACTCACCCTGCCATGTAGGACTTAGCATATAGTGAGGACTCTCTAAACTTTAGGTCCATTTTCTCTTTCCTAATCCCCATAAAATGATATGCTTACAAAGGAAAGCAGCTCCATGTATTTCTAGTATTGCTTTCCTTTAATTTAAAATGATCCCCATCACTTTAAATTTTATCTTTCCATAAATACTCATGAGATCTCTCTCCCAGAAAACTTTATATAAGCAAGGGCATCCCAACTTCCAACTTTTGAATGACACAGCTCTCATGATGAGTATCAAACAACTTACTACTAGATTTTATACTCTTTTATACCTTTTTCAGGTTTCATGTATGACATGCATACACAGGTCTCTCCAAAATGACAAGTTCTTATGGGAGGAACCTATTCTATATTTTTCTTGATATTTAACACAGTACTCAGCAGATATTAAACATGCAGTCAAGCTTAATAAATGTCTGCTAGTCCAACTTAGAAAGAAAAAACTGTACAGTTAAAAGTATTGGAAAATTAGGTGAAGAGTCTAAAACAGAAGATTTTGCTGAACAAAGCCCAATCTAAAAATATAAGATAATTTTATGCTAAAAACAAGTTATTCTGAAGGATAATGTTAAAAGTCATAGCTAAAAGTTTCAGAAAATTATACAATAATAGGTTTTTATGTTGACTAATAAATATATTATTTACAAGAACTTGAAAAAGATAGGAATTTATGTGGATGTATTACCTGTCTTTTGCAGTACCCAGCACCTATACCATATCCTTCCAGCTGCAATGACTGTATACTCAAGGAATGTAACCGAGCCAGTGTTTCTACCATGGCCACATACAAGGCTGAACGTTCTGCTGGGCTAACTTCAGGAATTGTTAAATCACGAAAGATTCGACCCTATGGAAGTGATTACAACAGATTATTTAAATGTGTGCAACCAATACTTTGCAGAATCTACTAGAAAAACATTCATTTGTGAAATATATTTAATATTAGAGTATATGTGCCAAAGGGAAAATACAAGGATATGCCAAGATGACTATAAACATCAAAACTACTATCAACTATTTTAAAGAAAAAATTTAAAACACATTTTGAATTTATTGTTCTTAATGGCTTAAACTATGTGAAGATGGGTTTTCCCTGCTACCTTATGGACAAGTTGGTTATTGCCATTACATATAGATCTTTACTGACACCTAGAGGCAAATTTAAGAAAAAGTCAATATCTCTTAATTACTAAATTTGTTTCTTGTCTATTATATCCCTCCCTTTGTAAGTGCTCATATTTGAACAAAATTTTAAGCCTTTGCAAAGCAATCTAATTACCTAAAATGTTAAATAACAAATTATATCATTTATTAGCATCATAATAAAACTTCATGTAATAAAACATCCTAACTTCATAATTAAAAGTAAAAGCAACAACAAAATAAGATTAAGTGTTAATTTACCTGCACATGTTCCATTATGTAAAATTCTGTTCCAATGACAGACGTATCATTGCAGTACAGTATAGGCTTGGGAACGGGGAATCCAACTGAAAACAAGGCTTTCTGGACCATAAATTCTCTATCAATCTAAATAGGATGATGAATCATTAAAAATCAGAGAAATTGATTTAATTTTATTTAAATTTAATACCTACTCATGAGCTAAACTTAAGGCTAGAGAACTGTAAAACAGTATCAACAAATAACCCAGAGGATAATAGTAATAATTTTCCTAATAGTGGTCTTGGTATAATCATGATTACAAATTAGACTACTGCTAAAAAATGTAATTTAATTAGGATAAGAAGATGAGCACCTGCATGAGACTTAATACTGGCTCTGATAATGCCAAGGCAATAGTTAATGTTTACAATATTTCACATATTTTATCATAAAACAACCTTTTGTCCTCAGCAGTTCCCTGGTGGGCTGGTTGTTTTTTCAGGTCTTCCAAGGAAGCTCACGTAAGTCTCTATTCTAGCACTCTACTGTAGTCAGCTACAGAGAGCTGGGGGTGAGAGGTGGGTGGTGGTGGAAGGAAAAGTACGTTCCCCTTCTGCAGAGCATGGGAGGCATGTGTTTCCAGGGCAGGGACATGGGGATCTTTCCTGGCACTCAGGACTGCTGTGGAGCTCAAGATAACTACCAGGAAAGTAGGCAGCTGGAGGCAAACTGGAGCCCAAATAAGATAGTAGGAAGAAAATGGTTTCCTTAATTAGGACAGATGCACAGGCCTATCACTCAGGACCCAAGGGCAGAGCTGTTGATGCACGCGAAGTAAGGACGGCTCATCTGCATGTAGTCACCTGGCCTCAGATTCAGACAATGGTGACTGACCATTCTAAGGAGGGGAAACTATGCAGTTCATTTTGATATCAGGAAGTAAAGCAGCTGCTACAGCAGTAACTGGAACAGGAAACTAACGAAACCCATGTCCAAGGTGAGAGAAGCCAGTGGTATCAGGGGCTGTGGAAAAAAAGTGTTTGTAACTTCTCTGGTGTTGGGAGATGAGGGAGAGGTGGAAAACGGGGAGAGGGCAAGAGGGTTACACAAGCAAAAAGAGGATCATATAGGAGGAGCATTGCTTTTTTCAGTGCAGTGTTGAGAAAAATGAAGGGAGTTGAAACAAAGTACTCCAGATCCTTGTACTTGGGCTGAGAGCATTATGCCCTGTTCTGATGTGTTCAGGTGGGATGTTTTCAAGAAAAGAGACAAATAAAGCTGTTTACTGGGGCATGGGTAGGGATTCTCCTTCAGCCATGCCAAACTGAGATTTAATAAAAGTTACCCAACTTTTTTTAATCTTAAGCATCCAAGTTCCTTCATGTTTCTGGGAATATGATATGGGACCAAGAAAGTTCTATAGAATCTACATTTTTTAATACTGTGATATTAAGTCTACCCCACAACTGTCCTTCCCCAGTGAGTTGGGCCTGGGAATCACCTGCTGTACATGATTACAGTCATATCCTAAATATGCACAGTGCTTTTAATGTTCTCCAGTACTTGGATTTCTGTCCCCTTCTGTTCTCTGGAAATCTATAGATAATAATGTTTTCTGAAGACAGAAAAACTTAGTTTTTAACAAAAATCTTTTATAATTCTCACTGTCTAATATTTAGAGGGTACTGTAAAATATTTATTCAAATCTTTTTATCACCAAAAGATTAGAGGATTGTCATAGCAAATATATTAAAATAATTCTGAGTAGATATCATTATGTATTATAATTTAAATATATAACAAAACCAAAATATCTATAGATGAGTAGCACTGAAAATATTCATTGGCTGATTTTACTTCTAGCCAACAGTGTAGAGGACAATCAAATACACAAAAGAAGTGGGTATTGTTCAAGATTAATAGCCTAAAGATAGGCTTACATTTTAACCTCAAATCCTTTCTTAAGACAAGATATAATTTAAGGGAAATTTTCATTAAAAATAAAATACATTTTATGTTATTTGGCAATCATAAGATGCTTTTTAAAAGTATATTGGCTTTGTGTGTATTCAAAACATTTATTTGTCACCAAAGAATTTATCATTATATTTGTATACTATACCTTATGTGCTTTAGGAAGAAGTGAACCTGGTGGTTTTTTCCTGAGCACATATGCTTGAAAGCCCTTCTGGAGATAAAAGGTTGGATTGGACTGTCCTGATCTGGATAAAAGTAAAGAAAAGGTCAATTACAAAGATATATTTTCCTTCATCCCCAAATCCTACTGAAATGTCAGAAGAAACAAATGAAAATAAATTCATCCCAGTGCTGGAAAATCAAGAGAGGTGCTATCAGCAGCTCACAACATGAATTTCTAGATGATATTAAAGCAGATGGCAACATACTGGCAGCTGAAGAGTCTGACCCACACAGATAGAAAAGAGGACCCCACTTCCTGACTGCAAATCATAAGTTTTATCAGGAGAACCTGTAGAACAATGACTGATGTAAGTAAATAAAGAATCTGAGAAGAGATTGTAAGTGATCAGTCAGAACATGAATTAAAGGATGCAGGAACAGCTGGGTTAATTCCCCCTCATCTGCCTTTAGAGAGATAACCCCCATAGATGTCACCAAGTCTAGTGCATGAATTCAGCTCTCTACAATGGGAGTTCTGAGAAGTGAGGTCCCACAGTAAGCATATGGTCCAGGGAAGTGCAATGCTGGCCCAGCTAATTCACAGACACCAGGGCATTGACTTTCCCTGCCAGATGAACAGAAATTCTCACCTAGACTAAGGATAAACACTTCAGCTACCAAAACTATTCAGTCTATACCTTCACTTATAATATGGGCATTTAAGAATCACCCAACTTTTGAAGAATCCAGCTGTATAAAGGAGAGATCTAAATGAAATAAACAGAAGAATCAATCCTTAAGGTAACAGGTAATAGGAGAAAGTAGAAAAAAAAAATCTTTGAAATTTCTTCCCAGGACTCCAATCTTCATCAGGAAAACACAAGCGTGAGCCTAGATTGAGTGTGGCAGCGGCTCCAGTGTCTATGTCTTCTATAAGTCAAACTCATCTTTCTTGGAAATCATATCAAAGAGCGCTGGTTTTGGTACCATCTAATCCTGTGTGGGTGCCTTTTACCACAGGAAGGTGGAGCTAATCGCCAGTGGTCAGGAATTAGGACCACCACATGCTATGCTGTCTTTATTGATACAGAACAATTTATATTTGATGCTGCAAACAGTCAATTGCAACGAATCTTACAAACACATTTTTTTTAAATGCCAAACATCTGATTGGATGCATTTTTGATGAGGCAGTTCTCTAGTCACATATAAAGTACTGGTCTTTCATGATACTAAATGACTCAAATTAAATATAAAGGAAAAACTAAAAGCTTCTTGTTGAACATAGAGTGACCCAGCAAGTCTGCTTCCACATATATATCCAAGAGAACTGAACACACAAAATTAATACAAAAACTTGCACATGAATATTCACAGCAGTACAATTCACAACAGCCCAAAATCAGAAAAAGATCAAAAGAAAGAAAAAAAAAAAAAAAAGAAACAGCTCAAATGTCTGTCTGTCTGCAGGCAAAAGGATAAACAAAATGTGGGCTATCTATACAATGGAATATTGTTTGGCAATAAAAAGGAATAAAATGCTGATCCATGCTACAACAAGGATGAATCTTGAAAATATTATGTTAAGTGAAAGAAGCTAGTCACAAGACTACATACATATTATGTGATTCCATGTCTATGAAATGTCCAGAATAGGCAAATCCATAGTGACAGAAAGTAGATTAGTGGCAGCCAGGGATAGAGGGCAGAAAAATTGGGAGATACAAGTTTCTTTTGGGGTGATGAATATGTTCTAGAATTAGATAGTGGTGATGGTTGTATAATGTTGTGAATATATGGAAATCAACTGACTTGTACACTTTAAAACTGTTAAATTTAAAAATTTTACATTATATTAATTTCTCAAAAACAAACAAAAACAATTAAAAGTTTCTATTTTGAGGAAGTATCTAAAGTGGTTATAACAAAGATAAAAAAAATTGCAGAAGCCCATCTGTGTGGGCAGGATTACTGTCAACACTGTCAGTACAGTACTCACTAAATTTAACCACTCCAAGCATCAGGCCTCCAAATAGCCTGCAACCGTTGATGGTCTCAATGTAAGAATCATCACTGAGCTAATAGTCATAATATTGGTTAGTTCTTGGACAAGATATTTGGTGCCGAGAGAAATGTGTTGATCTATAACCTAAGAGATGGTACTTTTGATGTGTCCAACCTCCACTGACAAACAGAAAATCTTTGCATATAAGTGTAGCCATGGACACTTAGTTGGTTAGAGAAGACTTTAAACATAATCTCATGAGACCCTACTAAGCCATCCATAGCACTGATTCACTTAGAAGCATACACAGGCAGGAACAACAGGACGTGGCATGGCAGCATCAGATGAGTTTCTTCAGCAGACTCCTTGCAGCAGTCTAAGGTTTACTCTATGTCCCTATCCTCCCCACCCAGTGTCCCCCAGTGACAGCTCAGGTGCAAGGGAATGAGATCAGAAAATGGGCGAGTATAGGTGCCACCTTGATTTAGATGTCTTTGTCTATTCAGGCTGCTATTATAAAATACCATAGACTGGGTGGCTTATAAACAATAGAAATTTATTTCTCACATTTTTGGAGCCTGGAAAGTCCAAAATCAAGGCGCCAGCAGATTCAGTGTCTGGTGAGGACCCACTTTCTTAGAGATGGTGCCTTCTTGCTCTTTCCTCACATGGTGGAAGAACCAAGGCAGTTCTTCAGAGTCTCCTTTATAACACTGGTCCCATTCTTGAGGTCACTGTACTTATGATCCAATCATCTCCCAAAGACCCCACCTCTTAATAACATTACCTTGGGAGTAAGGATTTTCAACATATGAATTTTGGAGGGACACAAACATTTAGATCATAGTAAAATCTCATGCCCTACAGGAGCCATTATCTATAGTAGCAGTCCTTTGGCACCAGCTTCCAGGGCCCTAGCAAAGGACATGACTAGTTGAAAGAACTCTCTACACTTAGGGAAGCCCAAAGCTATGCCTCTCCACTAGATACTTACAGTTCATTTATAGACCTTCCAGTTCAGATGTAGTTTATTAATTGATGTTATTTTTACCATAGCAATGTTGCCTGGAAACACAGCTGATATGCCACTTTACCAAGTTTTCAGAATTATAGAGCTAGAAAATTAAATAAATTTATCCATAGAGCAGGAGAAAAGTTTTTTTAACCCTTTATTTATATCACCGTTGACAAGTCTCAGACTCACGGCATCATCCTAGAGGGAGCGTCTACCTGCCTCTCTAAGCTTTAGAAACTCAGAAATTCCTTCAGAAATTTTTCAACGGAAAGGAACTGAAAAAAATAAAAATAAAAAAGCATTGGCCCTGATAAGGGAGTCAGTTATCTTTGTGGCTATCTAGGAAGCCATCTCCTCCCTTGTCCAGAGATTTGAAAATATTCAGGATTTGCTGCTTTTTAATTTTACTCCTTTGCCTTTGGTATTGAAGCCACTGGTAAAATAATGACTAATCTGATCAAGCGTGTTTAATACAACCACTCATACTAAGCAGAGTCAGACCTTCACCAACTATGTACTCTGACAACCAGTTTGGTTTGCTCATTAAGATTGATGAAATTGAGTAAGCAATGATGAAGGATAACAATCAGCCTGGCAAATTTGAACTCACAGGATTTCCACAGATTTACATAACTTTTTGTATTGATGCCAACAGCATCTCAAAAATGTTTGCTGTTGATAAGAGATCAGGAAAAAAGAAGATTAAAAGACATATGACCCAGTATTTGCACATAGAAACATTGAGCATATGGTGCAAGAGGTATAAAAGTACAAAGCTGGAAGATGAGAAACAGAGAGACAATTTTGCATAAGAAGTTGGTCAGATCCTATGTATTCAATAAGCCACAGTAGAAAATAAGAGATGGCAAAGCAGAATCAAAGGTGAAGTCAAACAGAAGACTCTTGACAAGTACAATGGAGTCATCAAATAACTGGTCAAGAATCTCATTACTGAGAATGAAGAATTTAACATCAGCCAAAAGAGCTGGAGAGGGTCCAAACCCTGCCATTATCACAGTGTACCAGAGCTAGCACCATGCTAGGTGCTTTGCTGGGGACTTCCCTAGAAGTGGTTGCTCATCCTTAGAGGTGCATATTCTGGAACCATGACTACAGAAACTGACTAAGCCAACCAAAACACAACATGAAGTTTGAACATGAACATGAAATCTGAAGGACTCTGATGTGTAGGAAGTCAGTTTAGTGGCAGTTTAAAAATAATAATATTTGAGCTGCTATTTCATATACTAATAGACATTTTGAATACCTGAATATACACAAGGTAAGGGAATACCATTGTATTTTATTCATATGATAATAGGTAGAAACTGCAATTCACGATAGAGGAGAAAGCCTTTTAAAATTGACATTAACAAAAAGAAAAACAGTGAGTCCACACTACTTAACCTAGTATAAGACTGTCCCTCTCCAGCCCCAATACATACCTACCACTTCCCATTTCCTATCACTGACAGCACTGCTGCTTGAGACTCCTGGAACTGGTTTCATTGTGTTCTTTAACTCTCTTTATATCAATACCAGAAGTCCTGAATTCCCATTTATACTTGTCTACTGCATTATAATTACCATAAGACTCTGCATGTTCCCTATTTTCTCCCACGTCTTCTCCACCCCCTCAACTCCTGATATCCTTCCACTGTGCCCCTGGAACTCATAGTCTTTCACAATCCCATACAGCTTCAATATCTTCTCTGAATAGACTCTTCACCTCCTTGCTCTAACTAAAACCTGAATATTCCATGAGGATCCTGTTTCCTTTGTAGGCTTCTTGAGTGGTAGATGTCTTTCCCACCTCAGTTTTCTAGTAAGCCTGGATGGAGTCTATCCTTCCTGAAACTCACTGCCACCTCCAGACTCTTTGCTCTCCCTCCTGTGTAAACTCTTCCCTCAGCCTTGAATCTCATATCATGAGACCCTGCCTCCCTCTACTGCTTTTTCTTGCAGTCATCTGCTCTCAGATCGTTTCCCCTAATTTCTTAAGGATTTTGGCATAATTCACTATTACTCTCATTAACACTACTGTCTTAATTACTGATTTCAAAATCTATACAAACGTCCCTTTTAATATTCAGGCCCATTAGTTCCTTGAATTTTTCTCCTCCAGTGATATTTTCCTTAACACTATGTAAGCCACTAATTCTAAGAGTTACAACCTATGCTTTAGCAATATCAACAGTAAAAACACTGAATAATTCTAGTTTATAAACATTTCTACCTCTGACCTCCTATCTTTACACTTACTCCTGCTAGTATCTCAATTCCAACAATCCTTCAATCAATCCTAGACCTACTATCCATTGATCATCCTGCCCTATACATCATATCCCTGGACCATGTCCTTTACCCAAGACTGTGGGAGTCCACCTCTTGCATCAGTGTGACCTAGATGTGAGACATGGAGTCAAAGGAGATAATTTTGGAACTTTAAAGCTTAATGACTGTCCCATTGGATTTTGGACTTGCATGGGGCCTGTAGCCCCTTTTGTTTTGGACAATTTCTCTGCTTTGGAACAAGTGTATTTTTCCAATGTCTATATCCCCATTGTATCTAGGAAGTAACTAACTTGCTTCTAATTTTACAGGCTCATAGGCAAAAGGGACTTGCCTTGTCTCAGATGAGACTTGGGACTGTGGACTTTGGAGTTAATGCTGAAATGACTGTCTCAGGTATGAAGACTTTGGGGGACTGTCAGAAGGCATGATTCATTTTAAAATGAGAGGACATGAGATTTGGGAGGGGCCAGGGGTGGAATGATATGGTTTGGCTGTGTCCCCACTCAAATCTTATCTTGAACTGTAGCTCCCATAATTCCCAATTCCCATGTGTCATGGGAGAGACCTGGTAGGGAGTAATTGAATAATGGGGCAGGTCTTTCCTGTGCTGTTCTCATGATAGTGAATAAGTCTCATGAGACCTGATGGTTTTATAAAGGGGAGTTCCCCTGCGCACATGCTCGCTTGCCTGACGCCATATAAGACATCCCTTTGCTCTTCCTTCGTCTTTTGTCATGATTTCAAGGCTTTCCCAGCCATGTGGAACTGTGAGTCCATTAAACCTTTCTTTCAGGTATGTCTTTATTAGCAACACAAGAACAGACTAATACATCCTTTCTTAACTAGCTTAAATTTGATAGTAAATTATATAACCACTACTTTGAATACACCTTCAATACACTTCACTTGCCCTTTTCTCACTTCATGGTGTTTGTTTGGCAAAACTCCCATCCTGGTTAAATTCTTTTTTTTTTTTTTGCTTACAATGATATAAATGGCCATAGCCGAAGAAAGACACAGATAGTCATAATTATTGTTTTGGGTTAGGTTATCGATAAACAGATCATGGGGAAAAACTGTATACAAGTGACTTATTGAGGAAATGTTTAAAGAATTAATAAGAAATATGGGGAAGCAGGTCATGGAAGGGGAGAAAGCCAAGCAAGGGTGTGATCTAAGACAAAGTCCCTTAGAGGGTAGCTTTAGCCTAATCTCACCAGTGTGTGGGTTGGGGGTAAAGGTAATGGGGGAACTCTGCTATGTCAGAGTTTAAAATATGTTTCTGAACCAAGAATAATAAAGATTTCATACTCCTGAATCACTATTGGTTAAGGTCCATTTTAGGTACTATAGCAGTAAGGGCAAAGGGTGCTCCAGTAGCCCACGGGTAGTCTGCCAAAAAAGAGCCACAGATGCTGTTTTTTGGAAGCAAAAACCAACAAAGGCAGGACATGTACAGCAACACTAAAAAGAAATCCAAGAGGATCTGGACTAAGCATTAATAATATCTACTGAAATATCTATTCTTGCTTCAAATTCATGACGGCAAACCTCAAAGTGAACTGTATCTGGCAATCATAGCTCATTCATTCTCCCATTCTCTTGGATGGCAGTTTCATAATTCTCTCTCTTCAAATCTCAAACACTTTCTTCTCCATCTTCATTCTCAGCTAATTAATTACTTAGTTTATGATTTCATGGAGCAAATAGGAGGAATCAAATGAGAACTTCCACAAGCTTACACTACTGTATCTACTGCATATAATCATCAATACCCATATATTCTGTATTCCCTCCAGAGTCTGGAGAAGGATATGCACATTTCTATCTAAGGGCAATCCCTTCTCTTGCATAGTAGATTCTTGCCTTCGTAAGGACTTCTTTTCAGCCCTCTCTCCTGCACAAAATTTTCTTTCTTTTAGATTAGTGTCATTAGCATACAAACATGCTGTTATTTAAAAAAAAAAAAAAAAAAAAAAGCCTTCTTTTGACCTCACTTCCCCCTCTACTTAAAACATTTCGATTTCCTTTTGTAGAAACACTCCTCAAGAGTTGTTTACATGTCTTCTTCCTATCCTCTTAAACCCATTTCAAGCAAGCTTTCATTCCCTTCTTTCCATTAATACTACTTTTTCAAGATCACTAATACAAACCAGGGTTTTCCCCCACCTCTTTGGCTACTTCTTCTCAGACTCCTTTGTAGGTTCTCTTAATTTGCCAACTTCTTAATATTGGGGTGCCGTGGACTCAGTCTTGAAACCTCCTCTTTATGTGGACTATTTTCTAAGTAAGACCTTTGATCTCATGTCTTTAAATATCTTCTTTTTGTTGATGACTCCCAAATTTATATGTCTCATCCAGATCTCTGCCCTGACCTCAAGACATATCCAACTGCTTACTATACACATCTACTTGGATGTCTAAAAGGCATCTTGAAACTTAACACTCCAAAACTGAGTTCCTCAAATTCCTCCTCAAATATGCTTTTCACCTGTATTGCAGTTCCTATAAAGAGGGAAATTAATAATTTACAATTGCTGTACAATAAAGCCAATTAACTGTGTTGTGTTCAATGCAATATAAATCCGAACCCTCAGCTCTGTCTAAAATTAACTAACTCCCTGTAAAACCTACCTTACCTAACATTCTTAGCAAGCTCCCAGACATCTAAAAGTTCCCGCTGCCCAGCTGCAAGGTCACAGGCAGATAACAACTGAGGAATATACACTGTGTTTCTCAAGATGCTATTTCCAAATGTAACATCGCAAGATATGTTACAGGTTGATTAACTGTTCTTTATTCTTTGTTCTGTAAATTTACTTCCTGCTTCATCATCCTGTATCCCAAAGGTGCTTAAAAGACTCTCAGTTTCTTGGTACCTCGTTCAGTCTTAGGAAGCAATTCCACTGAGCCCGTGATCATGTTAAATAAAATCCTCCTGCTTCCCCATCAGTCTCTCCAAGTCTCTGATTTCTTGCTTCACCTAATAACTTCATGTTTTCCGTTACAAAGACAGAAATGAAGTAATCTTCATCTCTTCCCTTCCTAATCCACATCTAATCAGTTAGTCAATCCTTCAAAATACAGCCATGCATTGCTTAATAGCAGGGATATGTTTTGGGAAATATGTTGTTAGGTGATTTTGTCATTGTGTAAACAACATAGAGTATACTTATGCAATCCTAGATGGTACAGCCTGATACGGAATAATGTTTTATAATCCAGTGGAGTCACTTATGACAGGTGACTTAGCTTACAGTAAAATCACTGATCCCTCAGAATAGTAAGCATATGTATGGTGGACTGAGGTGATTAGATAATCACCTGCTGTGGACAGGCACCGCTGACACTAGACAAGAAAGTGAAGCCCAAAGTGAACCCAAAAGTCAGCTGAAGATAATGGCCATGGACACTTCTGTGGAGAGCCGTAAAAGACTCAGAGAAAACAATCATGGCTGAGATGCCTGCAGAATCTCTGCCCCTGAGAACTCTGAGGACTTCTTTCCTTTGGCTGCAGTAAGCCCTGCTGGGAAAAGAGCAGCTACCCACCACCAGTGTCAGTGAGCATTCTGAGGAAAACCAAATGTGATTTTCTCAGTCCGTGTGCTGGTCTCCCAAGTTACTTACTGTGGTTCCCCTCTCTCTATTACTGCCTGTGTGTGTTGGATAGAGTTACATGATTGTTCTGTGGAAGCCACATAAGAAACCATGAATTCCTAAGCATTTAATGGGCACTGATTCATTGGGAAGCCTCTTAGCTGGTTGGAGTTAGCATAAGCAGGCTGACTTGAACCCGACAGGACACACCGGGGCTCTATGGTACAGCCTGCTGCTCCTAGGCTACAAACCTGTGCAGTATGTGACTGTACTGAATAGTGCAGACAATTAATTATAACACAATAAGCACTTGTGTATCTAAACATATTTAAACTCAGAAAAGGTACAGTAAAAACACAATACTATAAAAGGTACAGTAAAAACACAATACTATAATCTAATGGGCCCACTGCCATACATGCAGTCCATCATTGACCAAAACATCATTATGCAGCATGTGACTGTATACATACACTATGACCACTTCTCACCTATTCTTCATGACCACTCTGGTCAATGCCACTAGTGTCTCCCTGCTAGAGCATTGTAATACATTGGTGTCCTTGCTTCTGCTCTTGGCCCCTTCAGTCAACTCTCAACACAAGAAACAGAGATTATGTTTTTTTTTTTTGTTTGTTTGTTTTTTAAAAAAGACAGATCACTTCCCTCCTCTGCTCTAGCCTGTTTTAAATCTCTCCCCATCTCAATTCTAAGTAAAAGCCAGTCTCTTTATTGCTTGACAGGGTCCCTGTTGCCCTTGCTTACACTACTTCAGGCATTTGGGATGTGTTTCCTCAGCACACCAGGCACATACCCCTTTCAGGGCCTTTGCATTAGCAGTCCCCTCTGTCTGGAACACTCTTCTTCTGGACATTTACATGGTTCACATCTTCACTCTCCTTCAAGTCTTTGCTGAATGCTGTGTTCTCAAGGAAGCCTTCCTGTCCCACACCCAAACATTCCCTATTCTCTTTTCCTCCATGTTACGTATCAACTTCTACATTGTAAAGTTCAGAAATTGATTTTCCTGTCTGTCTTCTACAAACAGGATAGAAGTTCCAGAGAGACAAGATTTTTTGTTATATCCTCAGTGGTTGAGACAGTGCCAGATACATATTAGGCACGCAGCTACAAATCACAAGTTTTGTTGTATCAAGCTATATAATGCTTTTATTATTAATTCTAAATATTTTATATTTCCAGTAAGATTTAAGTTTTGCAAATTTAAAAAGTAAATGTTGCAGATAAAAAGAGTATATACAAAATTGGTAAGGCATGAGGAATAGTAGTGCCACAAACACCATTTTCACTACCCTGAGAAAATTCCTGTCTTTGAATCCCTGTATGTCCCTCCCCTTGAGTAAACTACTATTCTGAATTTTATATTTATCATTCCCTTGAAGTTCATCTCTGTATACAATATACTGTTCATTTCTCCATGTTTTTTATTCTGTGTTATGTATAGCTGTAGCTGAATCATTTTCCCTGTTGTATGGTACTCCATTATGTGAATATACTGCAATTTATTTATCCATTCTATATCTATAAACATTGTGTTGTTTCCTGGATTTTTGCTATTACAAACAGTGCAATTAACATCTTTGTAGATTGTCCCTTTACACTGTAATACAAGAAAAAGTCTCAGGAGTATACATCTGTGAGTAGAACTGCTAGGTCATAGGGCATGTGTATCTTCCCAACTTCTTTTTTTTTTTGAGATGGAGTCTTGCTCTGTTGCCCACATTGGAGTGCAGTGGTGCAATCTCGGCTCACTGCAACCTCTGCCTCCTGGGTTCAAGCAATTCTCCTGCCTCAGCCTCCCTAGTAGCTGGAACAACAAGCGCGCGCCACCATGTCCAGCTAATTTTTGTATTTTTAGTAGAGACAGGGTTTCACTATGTTGGCCAGGCTGGTGTTGAACTCCTGACCTCATGATCCACCTGCCTTGGCCTCCCAAAGTGCTGGGATTACAGGCGTGAGCCACCATGCCTGGCCTCCAACATCGTCTTTATAATGTTGAGTTATGTTTCAATCGTATATACTGATTCATACTTCTATATGAGTCCCTGTTGTCCCATATTCTGACCAATGCTTGATATTGTCAGTTTTTTGTTGTTGTTTTTGTTGAGACAGAGTCTTGCTCTGTCTCACTCAGGCTGGAGTGCTGGGGCACAATCTTGGATCACTGCAGCCTCCGCCTCCCGGGTTCAAGTGATTTTCCTGCCTCTGCCTCTTGAGTAGCTAGATAACAGGTGCCTACCACCACACCCGGTTAATTTTGTATTTTTAGTAGAGATGAGGTTTCACCATGTTGTCCAGGCTGGTCTCGAGCTCTTGACCTCAGGTGATCCACCTGCCTCTGCCTCCCAAAGTTCTGGGATTGCAGTTATTAGCCACTGAGAGCAGCCTATTGCCAGATTTTTTAAAAAGAAGTCAATCTGGATGTGTTAAATGGTTTCTCATTGTGTTTTTTTAAATTCGCATTTCTCTTATTACTACAGTGTAATGAAGTTGAGCATCTTCAAGTTTTTGCCCATTTTTCGGGTGAGCTATTATAGTTATTTATATGCTGAATATTAATATTTTAACCATTATATATACTGAAAATATTTTCTTTTGTCTTTTCACTTTAAGTAGTCTTTTAATGAAAATTTATCAATCATTTCCTTTGTGGTTTCTGCTTTTGCCTTTAAAAAATTTTCTTCTCTAAAGTCATAAAACTAACTTACATGTTTTCCAAACATTTATAGTTTTGCCTTTAACATTCGATTCTTTTATCTACCTGAAACTGTATAAGATAAAGAGCCTAATTTCTATTTCTTCATACAGATAACAATTATTCCAGTATAACTTCTCAAAAAGTTCTTTATTCCCCTCGCTGACTCTCAATGCCAAAACTGTCACATATCAAACTTTTATAAATATGTGGGTCTTTCTGTGAACTCTCCATTCTATTTCATTGGTCTGTTTGTCTATCTCTGTGCTAATATCATGCCATCTTAATTCAAATTTCCCACCTTAGGGTTCTTTAGAAATGTTTCTGCTATCTTTAATCCTTCACTTTATACATAAAATTTAGGAGCACTTTTTCAAATTAGAGAAAAAAATTAGGATTTTGATTGCCATTGCTTTGTATCAATAGATCGATAAGAAGAAAAGTGTTTGCAATATTGAATATTTCTATCCAATGACATAGCATCTCTTAATATCTAAAATTCTTTTTAAGGTCCTAATAAAAGTTTTACCATTTCTTTACAAAGGTCTTGACATCTTTTGTTTAGGTAATTTGTATTTTGATGCTCTTGTATGTTTTCGAAATGGCATTTTAATTGTTGCTAAAGTAGAGAAATGCAGTTGATTTCTGTACACTGAACTTTGATAGCATTTTACTGTCTGATTATTGGATCTTTAATCCATGAATCAATTAATTTCTAAACACATGCTAGCTGTCTTCTGTTAAACTTTTGGCATTAAAAAAAATTGTTTTTTCTTTTTCTTTTTTTTTTGAGACGGAGTCTCACTCTGTCGCCCAGGCTGGAATGTGGTGCCGCAATCTCGGCTCACTGCAATGTCCTTCTCCCAGTTCAAGGGATTCTCCTGCCTCAGCCTCCCAAGTAGCTGGGATTACCGGCGTGCATCACCATGCCCAGCTAATTTTTGTATCTTTAGTAGGGATGGGGTTTCACCATGTTGGCCAGGCTGGTCTCGAACTCCTGACCTCAAGTGATCCAGCCACCTTAGCCTCCCAAAGTGCTGGGATTACAGGTGTGAGCCACCACACTTGGCCAGAAAGCACATTTTCAAAATACAAAGATTGATTCTTTTGAATTTCTGAGACTTCCTTCATGGCCTATATGTTTTCCAATTTTTATAAACTTTTTCATGTGTCCTAGAAATGAATGTGTGTTCTCTGTGGGATCCAAAGTGCCATGCATATTAATTAAACCAAGCTTAAACAATATTCTGGAAGCAATTTTTATACCACAATTTCACTTATTGAACACAATTATGGTTTAACATTCAGCTTGGTTCAGAATTAAGTATATTCCAGTTATGTACTTCTTGAATGTTACTATCTCCTTTTTGCCAGAGCAGGACTAGATGCTCAAAGGGTAACACGTCCAAATTCCACAGTAAACAGAATAGTCGGAATTTGAACTTTGATCTGTTTTAGTTTGTTATAGCAAGAGGCTTCTAGCCTAGAAATCTCAGCTATTCTTTATTTCACCTTTTCGTTCATCATCCAATATCTGTAGGGAGGTGGGACTTTTAAATTCTATACCCTAAAATGTTCCCGGATCCATCTCCTTTACTACTACTTTCACTTTCACCAAAATCAGTAGTCAAAGAATATAAATGCCAGTGATAAAATGCCACTACTATACTGTGTTATTGCAATTTTCATGCCCTTTCACCTATATTACTGTACTTCGTTTCATTAATAAGACTAATCAGTACAGTCAGGTATTACAATTTAGTAAACTAGTTCTCAGAGAGTTTATATAACATATTTAAACTCCCAGACAGCAAGGGACAGATTCAGTTTTCTGAATGATAGGACTCTTTCTATAGCCCTGTATTAGAAACAATGCTATTTTTAGAATAAAGTTTTAAGAATGTATTGTCTATCAGAAAACATCAGACTAAAGCCTGATTCCTGGTGGGGAACTGTACTCTCAGAATCCTCTCACCCAGTTCCATTACCTCACTTCAAAAAACCTGAGGCCCAAAGTGGTGCTGTGACGTCCTAAGTGGAATAGCTAGTAGTACTCGAATTCGGATCCTCCTTCTGGTGTCATTAACTCAGCCTCCCGGAATATCGCCAATTAAACGGAATTACACCAGCTTCTCAGAAAAATATCTAAGGGTTATACCACAAAAGATCAGAGAAGGCATCTATTTCTCAGAGTTTCTAGCCTTAATTGCCTTAGAGAATCCTCAAGGGACATAAATCCATCCTTGAACAAAGGTTCCCTGGGACAGTGGAATGGTGAACATTATTGCGCTTCCATTACTGCCCTCCAATTGGGAAGACCCCACAGCATCGAATTCAGGGAGGCCGGCAATAGCAGCTCAGGCCTGCAGGGTGAGTCCACTGACAGTAGGAAAAGCAATCGGTATGGGAGAAATTTAGTAACCCGCCCAGGGCCAAAGGAAGGAAAACGCGAAGCACAGATTTGCTTCCGCTGTAGGCAAAGCCTGGCGTCTATACCTGTACTGAGCAATGGTCAGCGTAGCCTCACGTTCGGCCCCAAAGCCAGGCAAGTGCTGGTTTAGGTAGGCCTCCAGAGACTTGCGGTCGAACTTGTGCTGTGGCAGCACTTCGACCAAATCGGTCTTGCCAGTGGCACCTAGCTTCATGATCGCCCCCGCAGGCCACAGCAACGAGGAATCCACAGGTCTCGAGTGCCGACGTCCTTCAGGGTTGTGGCAGCGCCACCTTAGAGCTCCGGCTGAGGCCGGGGCGGGGTCTGGCTTCAGCCAACCACACACATGCTACGCGCTGTTGCTGAGCAACGCCGGTCCGCTGAATCTGGACGTCTTAGCTCTAGCCAAGTGCCAGAAGAGCCCAATGTATGTTCGGATTTCAGTTCTCCAGTCAGCGTCAGAGTTGGAGCCATCAATTTTAAAGAAAGCAAAGCCATGGTCATCGTTACGGGCAAGGAACAACGCAGAAGCCTCTTCCACCCCCAAATGTAATGCATCAGCAGGCGGAAGACCTGCAGGGTCCAGTTCAGAAAAAGGCCCGTCAGGACTTCGAGCCCAAGAATAAGAGATCCTGTTTCTCCTAAACACCCGGTTAGAAAGGCAACGTCGCAGGCCGCCTGCTCTGGACACTTATCACCCTGGTCCTGCTGCAGCCGGGTTTAGCCGACCCAGCGAAGAAGGAAGCCGAAAGAGCCAGTTTTTTGCTGAGGGGGAGCGATGTCTGCGACGCACCGGAAGCGGCTCCGAGGAAGGCACGTAGGAGTGGCGGAGACGTGTCTGTTTGTGAGGCGCTGGGGGCACTTCCCCAGGGCTTTGGGTTACGAAGGCAGCATCTAGGTGCCTCCCCACGTACCCCTCGCGGGCCCAGCCGAGCAGCGTGGGGCGAAGGCGGCGGCGAAGGCCCGGGCTGGGAGCGTTGGCGGCCGGAGTCCCAGCCATGGCCGAGTCTGTAGAGCGGCTGCAGCAGCGGGTCCAGGAGCTGGAGCGGGAACTTGCCCAGGAGAGAAGTCGGCGGGTGGCGGGGAGCGGCGACGGAGGGGGCGGCCGGGCCCGCATAGAGAAGATGAGCTCAGAGGTGGTGGATTCAAATCCCTACAGGTAACCTGCGTCGCCAGTCGCAGGCAGGCGAGGTGGACGAGGTCAGGCTCCGTGAGATCAGGAGTGAGGCGCTCCCCACGTCCGGCTCATGCGGACTCCCGCCACCCTTTTCTTGGGGGGGGATCCCGTTCCCAAATGGGCAAGGCCACATCTTAGTACTGATCAGAAGATGTTCTTTTCTTTTTTTAAAAAACCTCCGGTGAGTCAGCCATATGGTGCTGCACCTATGCTTGCTGAGGACGTGTGTCCAGTTTCCTATCGCCCTTGCCTCTAATTAATCCACTTCGCTGTGCATGAGACTGATAGTAAGAATTTTCAGAACATGTGATCAAATGTAAAACCTGCTAAGAGTAAACTTGAAGTTTTATTAAAGGCTTATCAATGCATCTTAAATGGGGCGGGGCGGGGGAGAACAAGGTTAGCTCTTACCTGAGATATTCGGGTGCTCCTTAGCACCTCAAACCATTTGACATTACCAAGACTGCCCACGCCTCAGTTTTCTTCTTTCCTAACAAAGTTTGTCAATTCAGCAGATGGAATATAGTAAGGACTCTACCTCCAGTAAGGTAAATGCGCCTTCCTTACCCAGGAGAGTAGAGATTTCTCCAGGCTGACTGCAGGTTAAGGGTAAAGACTCTACTTCCAGGCCGATTGCAATTCAAATCTACTCTCTTAGTAGCTCCCTAACCTTAGGCAAGTTGTGAAACTCTCCGCTTCAGTTTTACCTGTAAAATGAAGATAATAGTAATATCTTTCTTTGTTACAGTTGTGGGGATTGAAAAAATCAGTATGTATAAAGTTCTTAGAGTAGTGCTTGTACATGGTAAGGCTTATGCAATATTTTATTGCTTGGTGCATTCAGTAGCAAGCAGTTACTGAGCTTTCAGGGTGCTAAGCACTTTATATGCATTTTGTCCTCTCACCAAAACCCTATGGGATTGCTACCATTTCACCCCCCAACATTATATAGATGAGAAAATTGAGGCTTAGAGAGCCACCTCAGGTCATAACATTGGTAGTAAATAATACGGCCTGTCTTGCATTAGATTTGTCTTAATCCAATATTCTCATGGAACTATCTCCCCAGTAAAAACAAATAAACAATTAAGTCGTGTAGCTAAAAATTGTATAGTGTTAAAGTAAATGAAATGGGAAGATTTTATTGTTGCTTTTTTCCTTTAAAGAGCATAAGATTTTTGATTTTTAAAAAAGGTTTTAGTTTGTGATATATAAAGCCACAGTAGAAGTCTTAGGGTGCACTGTTTTAACTGTGTTGCCAAATATGAAGGGTTAATGGTCCACAATTTTTAGAGATTAAATAAGCATGAATTGACATCTCTAATCAGAATAAGTGGAAACTATTTGACATTTTTAAAATGTTTTAAAATTTTACAAATGAAGACTTTGAAATTTTCCCTCCAGAATGAAAAGCAGAAGAATATGGGTCATGAATTTAAGTTGTCTTTCAGACATTATTTTAATATGAGATGATCCCTTGTCATTGTAATAATAACAAGACTTTCAGAACTCAAGTCTAAATATTTAGTATTTTCTTTTTTCTTTTTTTTTGAGATGGAGTCTTGCTCTGTTGTCTAGGCTGGAGTCAGTGGAGCGATCTCGGCTCACTGCAACCTTCGCCTCCCAGGTTTAAGCGATTCTCCTGCCTCAGCCTCCTGAATAGCCGGGACTCTAGGCACGAACCACCACGCCTGGCAAATTTTTGTATTTTTAGTAGAGGTAGCATTTCACCATATTGGCCAGGCTGGTCTCGAACTCCTGATCTCGTGATCTGCCAGCCTTGGCCTCCCAAAGTACTGGGATTACAGGCGTGAGACACTGTGCCTGGCCCATATTTAGTATTTTCTGATTTGTACCATTGACTTTATTAAAATTGTTATACAGGAGATGGCTGTTTGACACCCAAAGCTGTTGACTGGTATGTGGAATTTTAATAAAGGTCAACCTTAAGTTTTTGAATTGTTCATACAGCAAATATTTACTGAGTACCTTATTGTCTCCAGTCTTCCTTGACACTGTTACTCACTTTGTATTGGGTACTTATTATTTGCAGACACTATGAATACAAAGTAGACATGGTCTTTTCCCTCTAGAGCTTACCAGATGAGTGTGAGATCAATAGAAAAGTAAACATGCCATTGCAGTATAGGTGGTAAGAATTATGATCAAGTACACGGTTATTGAAAGATATAAGAAAGGGATATGTATGTGTTCAACACCATTTTAATTGCTTCAAGAGATACAAAAGAAATATAAAGCCCCTGACTTTTGCTTCAGTTTGAGAGACTACATGGATGTGGGATATTGATCAAACAACACAAGGAACTGTAAAATTATGTGGTATGGAATGTAGTTATAAGCATGTGGAAAAACTGCAGAGGCTTTGAGATTAGAAAACCTGGTATCAAATCCTGGCTCAGAAACCCAGCTGTATCCTGTTTGCCAGTTAGCTGATCTTGGGCAGTTGATTAACCCAAATCATTTCCCTCATCTGTAAAAGGGGGTTGCCACCCATCTTTCTCAGGTTATTTGTAAAGATTGAAGGGAGCATCAAGGTAAATATAGCAAATTCCTGTGATGCAGGTGCCATCACTTTCTACCCATCCCCACTAAAGTGACAGTAAAGCAACTTTTTAAAAAGAAAACTCCCTTTGAAAATATAAAGGGTTCCTATTAATAACTGGTGGGAAGGGGTGGGGCCCTGTACTTGAAGATTATAGTAACAATTTGGAAACTAGAGAAGGGATGGGTGAAGGTAACCGATTTAATAGATTCAGAGAAGTTTAATCTTAAGCTTGTAACCCACTTTATTCCAAGAATCTCCCAAAAGCCTCAGGAATAGGCACAGGTACTTGCAGAACTTCAGGTAGAGCTAAAACAAAACAAAACAAAACAAAACAAAAAAACCTTTCCGTTTTTTTTTTTTTTGAAAATCTGTTGAAACAAAGCCGCAGATCCCCTACTCCACTGTGGGTAGCTGGGCAAATGCTCCTTCCCTACCCAGAAGAGGAGAGATTTCTTCATTAGAAAGAGTAAAATAGAAGATTTCCAAGAGGCCGGGCGCGGTGGCTCACGCCTATAATCCCAGCACTTTGGGAGGCCGAGGCGGGTGGATCACGAGGTCAAGAGATCGAGACCGTCCTGGTCAACATGGTGAAACCCCGTCTCTACCAAAAATACAAAAATTAGCTGGGCATGGTGGTGCACGCCTGTAGTCCCAGCTACTCGGGAGGCTGAGGCAGGAGAATTGCTTGAACCCAGGAGGCGGAGGTTGCGGTGAGCCGAGA
>NW_016107655.1:824476-860029 GCF_001604975.1 Cebus imitator
AAAAAAAAAAGAAGATTTCCAAGAATAATTGGGGCAGGGTTTTATATCTGAAGGAAGGGGTAAACTGAATGTTTACATGCTGAATGCCACAACTAAATGTGAATGGAATGCTTACATACATAATGCTGAGACTCCCAGCCTCGCTTCTTCACTTCCAACAGCTGATCGTGGGGTTGGAACTCCAACTCAGGTTGGAGTTTGAAAGATTATTCTCTAGGGAATCTGATAGCGCCAAGAGGATTGTGGGTTTCTCAGCTGAATAGGCTGGCCAGATCACCCTACAGGGAAGTCCAAAGCCAAACAGTATGGCTTATATTGTTAACCTTTATTAGTGTCCCACTCTTAAATATGAACTGAACAAAGGATGAGAGAAACTTCTAACATGAAAGAAATAAAAATAGCAACTTGGATAGACTGTGTAACAGAAACACATCCCCCCAAATTATCATTAGCATCCTCAGATGAGAGAAGATATTGTACAAATAGACATAGGAACAAGGTGCAAAGTATTTAGACGATCAAGAATTCTTGCCAATGGAGATGGTAATAGAAATGAAAATCTCAACAGAAGTGTTGGAAAATAAAGTTGAAAGAAATCATCCAGAGAATAGAGCAGATAACTAAAATGATAGATAATTGGAGAAAGAAAATAAAGGACAAATCCAGATGGTCCAACTTCCAAATAATAGGACTTCCAGACAGTGTGAAAAGCAAACCAAACAAGGAAGTAACCAAATTCTTCAAGGAAATTTCCCAGAACTGAAAACGTGAGTTTTCATTTTGAAAGGGTACACTAAAAACTCAGCACAAGGGATGAGAACAGATTCACATTAAGGCACACTGTGAAATTTTATAAGCTAGGAGACACTGCAGCATTACCTTAAAACGTTGAAAGACAATTCTAACTTTAGAATTCTATACCAAATTAAACTATTAAGAGTATATATGTAGCTTCCCACAATTATATGCTCTTTGCTTTGTCGTTTTTATAAAGAATATAATTTTGATAAGGAACATTTTCAGACATGAAAGTTCTCAAAATTTACCTCTGCTATACCCTTTGCAAAACTACTAGAAGATGATCTAACCACAGCAAAAGAGTAAGTATAAAAATAACTGTTAACAGAGTCTTTTAAACTTTCATGTGCATCAGAATTACTGGAGGGCTTGTTAAAGCAAATTGTTAGACTCCACATCCAAGATTTCTGATTGAGTGAGTGATTATTAAAAAATTGCATTTCTATCAAATTCTCAGGTGATGCTGTTGCTGATTCATAGATACTTTAGAACTAGTGAGCTATGGCATACAGAAGCAGGGGGTTAACACAAAATAAAGAAATTAAGAAATGTAGTATAATGATGAAGGAAGATCCTATGAAGGCAGCTGTATGTGCAGTAAGTCTAGAGACAGATACTATGTCAGATTCTAGGAGATATATCTTTAAGAAGATGAAATTGATAGACTGCTTCATGCATATGACTGTATCTAGAGGAATTTTAGAAAATTAGTGGAAAGTTGGGGTTGAATTTGTGAAAAAATGTAGGAAATTAAGCATCAGGAGCAACACACTTTTTAAGTTCAGGTTTGGGGATTAGAGGAAAGGGTAAGTTTTATTATATTGCATGGCCCAGATGTGAAGAGTTAACATCTAACCAAGATGACCGTATGAACACTATTGGGAGGCTGGTGGGATGGAAAATGTCTGTGTGCAGTAGGGATGAATGCTAAGAGCAAAATCTGATTCAGATAATTGACTAAAACTGAAAAGAAATAACAATGTTGGTATATTATTTAGGAATATCATGGTGATGGAGTTAAAAGTGAGGGAGAGGAAAATGGGGGTGGTGGCTGAATTTCCTAACAAGCCGGGTGAAACCATCTGACTCCTTAAAGTGAAGATGAATGAGAATTAATTATAAACTTAAACTGCAGATTGCCAGTAACTAGTTAAGCACCTCTTAGAGTCTTTGGCAAACAGTAGGAGCTTACTAAAATTAGACATCATCCATTGTGGGCAGAGGCAACAGGAGAATGGAATTCCAGCCATGAGTTTACTCTGATGATGGAGATCTAAGGGTTAAAACATTAAATATTTACGTATTCTACCAAAGCATAGAAAAATGTTGAAATTTAACTTTGACCCTTAACATTTAAGTAGCAGTCACAATCTTGGCTGTAAATCCGAATACACAGCTTTTAAAAACCAATCTTATTTCATAGGCTTCACCTGGGAGAGTTTTTAAAGCTATCTGGGTAGTTTAGTTTCACCTGGTAAAAACCAGCCTGTAAGCATCCTCCTGTTTGAAATGATTAGTAATGATAATATTTTTGTGTTTATCTTCTGTGATGATATATATCTATTTGTATTACTATCACTTAAAAGACTGTAAGCTTTAAAACATTTTTTCTCCTTTGTTTTAAGCCGCTTGATGGCATTGAAACGAATGGGAATTGTAAGCGACTATGAGGTATGATAAACCCTTTCCAAGTTTTTGTAAAATGAATTCAGTAAATGAAAATAGCTTCTGTTGACATATTTGATGAAGAGCTATTAACAACACATATTATTTTGTATTTCACAGAAAATCCGTACCTTCGCTGTAGCAATAGTAGGTGTTGGTGGAGTAGGTAGTGTGACTGCTGAAATGCTGACAAGATGTGGCATTGGTAAGGTAAAAACATTTCTCCTTGCCTATCATATAGGGAACTACTCACTCCTGGAGTAAATCAGGTACAAATTAGGATTTTTTTCATTACTAATGGCTTATTGACTTGCAGTGTATTAATCTAGATTGTTCTTTCTACCCAAAGGGTTGAGATATATCCCACCTAAACAAAAGGTGTTATTATTGCTAATTAGACAAGGATTGTCTAATTGTGTTTAGAAATGTTTCTGTTGAAGTAAATGTAAATGATTTGGACTTAAGTGTTTTAGCTATAGAAGCTTAGGAAAAAGGTAATTAATTTGATAAAGTATATGAAACACTGAAACATATAACAAATATTTTATTAAACATATACCAGACAGAATAGAAAACATGTACCTTTCTTACTCTTGAATTTGAACTAGAGAATGCTCTGGATTGATTTTTAAAAATTGGTACATTTTTAACATTTTTCTAAAATTCATTTGGATAATGGGTAGAAAGAAGTAACTTTCTTGTACCAAAATTCAATCTACCAATCTTAGATTTATAAAGCCAAAGTCTATGATGTTAGATACATAATGATTGAATAGATAAGCTTTCCACAATTACATATCCTTTAATTTGTCATTCTGGTAAAGCAAGCATTCTCCCACAGTTTACCAGTGCTTTCTAATATGTTGGTGTACCCCCAAATTCTTAAAATAATTTCAAAATTGGCACTCACTTATCAATATAGAAATAACAACACCAAAATACTAGAAATGTTTATTGAAATTTTAATATCTTTCAAAAGATTTACAAAAGCAGAACAAAAATTGCTTATAGCTGACTTAAGCACCCTGCCTGATTGACCAGGGATAATAGATCATTGAGATTGGTGGTGCTCAAGTTTGAGTATGTTATCAGAATCACTTAGAGGCCTTATTAAAACACAGATTAACAGATCCTACTCTGGTGGTTTTGGTGTCAGGTGGACTTAATAATTGACATTGCTAACAAGCTCCCAGGTGATCCTAGGAACATGATGATGTTCCTAGGACTACACTAGTAAGAACCACTGGATCCTTGTTACTCCAAGTCTGGGCTCTCAAGTAGTAACATCAGTATCGTCTCTCAATACCTACCCCAGACATACCGAATCAGAATCTGTATTTTAACACAATCCCCAAATGGTTCATTTTCACATTAAAGTTGGAGAAGTGCTCTTGCATCTCTAACAAGCTCCAGGTGGTGCTAATGCTGCTAGACCAGGCCACATTTTGAGTAGCACAGAGCTAGAATAGAACAGTAGTTATCATATTTTGCTGTAGAGTCACCTGGGAAGTTTTAAAAAAATCTTGGTGTCCAAACTGCACCCCATGAGTAAATAAGAATTATCTGGGCACGAGGCACAGACATCTGTATTTTTAAAAATTCTCCAAGTGATTCCAGTGTGCCCTCAAGTTTGTAAACTGAGAATCTACACAGGTAAGTTTCAGGAAGTCTTTAATTTGTAAAACAGATAAATACGAAGCAAATTAATGGGGTTAAATAGAAAAGTAGATGTTACGAGACCCAGAGTCCATTTCTTATGCTAAAAGGCTCTGGGATCTCTTGAAAGTATATGGGCTGCCTTGGATCACCAGATCTAGATTTGCTGCTTTATTTTAGAGATGAGGATACAGGCCTAAAAAGTGGAAGTGATTTACCCACAGTCAGAGCTAATTAGTGGCAGAGTTACAATTCAGACCTTCTGTTCTCAAGTTTAATATTTCCTGCAACTTATGCATAAACAACCTATGAGGCAGAAACTAAAATGTAATACTTGGCCTGACCTAATACATATTTATTGTTGAGCTTAAATAAACTATGTTTTGGAGACTCTTAAGTAGGATTAGAAAATTATGGAGAATGTGAGATCTTTTCTAGCAAGGTATTAAGGGCTACCTAGGTGGTATGGGTTGAAGTTTTTCTTTTTAGTTTTTGTATTGAGAAGAAAATCCCATTTTTGTTTTCATTATTTAGTATAATGAGAATTGTATTACCGAGTCACAGAATTTCATATCAAGAAGGGATTTAGGAAGTCCTTGGCTCTAGCCTGTTCTTATTGATAAGAAATGTGATCTAATGGCCATTTTAATTTGCGTGTGTGACAGAGACCAAGAGACTAATGCTGTTTGAAACAGGCTTAACTATATAGCAGGAAACAGTTAACTGATTTGTAATTTCGTTTGGAATAATGCTTTAGCCATGTCATTGGTATATATTTTGTCATCTACACAAAAGAGTCAGGTTATACTATATTTTAAGTTACAGCATTTGTTTTTAAGATTTTATTTATCCAATAGATTCCTGGCTTTTAGCAAAAAATGGAAATGAAGAAGGATTTTGGCACAGTTTTTCAAAATGGAATGAAAGGAAATTAATCTTAATTTCTGAATGAATCATTTAGAGAGGCAGCAAAGCATTGTGGTTGAGGTGCAGATGCTAGATTGAGAATGCTTGAATTTGAATCCCATTTCACTTTATATTAGATGAGTGGCCTTTGGGCAAGTGTTCCAGTTGCCTCATTTCTGAAGTAAGGATAATAATAGTACCTACATACCTCATATTAGCATTCAACAAATTAATATATGGTACCTGGTGTTTCAGAATTTGCTAGTATTATCAAACTATTAAACTAATTAAATGTAAAGCTAATTTATTATTTGGTATTTTTAGTTTTTTGGTATGTTTTTCATCAGAATACCACTATTTTCATTTTAGTTGCTACTCTTTGATTATGACAAGGTGGAACTAGCCAATATGAATAGACTTTTCTTCCAGCCTCATCAAGCAGGATTAAGTAAAGTTCAAGCAGCAGAACATACTTTGAGGTAAATGGAATAGAAATCAAGAGCCATATTCAATGAAATCTTACTTTATGTATTTGATATGCATTAATAGAAATGGATCTGAATTTTTCTCTATTAAATGCAGATTTCACTTGTACAAAGAATTTTCTTACCTGTAGGACATGGGTTGGCAAACTTTTTATGTAAAGGGCTAGATAATAAATATTTCAGTCTTTGAGGGCCAGAGGGTCTCTGTTACAGCTGTTAGTTGTAGTGTGATAGCAGCTGTAGGCAACGCAAACATGAATGAGCATGTCTGTGCTCTGATAAAATTCTATTTTTGGACTCTAAAATTTCAATTTCATACAATTTTTAATTTTTTAAATTAAAAAATTGTTTATGAGACAGAGTCTCATTCTGTCACCCAGATTGCAGTGTAGTGGCACAATCTTGGCTCACTGCACCTCCACCTCCCAGGCTCAAGCAATCCTCCCATCTCAGCCTCTTGAGTAGCTGGGACTATGGGCATGTGCCACCATGCCTGGCTAATATTTTGTATTTTTAGCAGAGATAGGGTTTTGCCATATTGCCCAAGTTGTTCACGAACTCTTGGGACTCAAGCCATTCATCCACCTAGGCCTCCCAAAATGCTCGGATTGCAGGTATGAGTCACCATGCCTGGCTGATACAATTTTTATATGTCATAAAATGTTCTTTTGATTCTTTTCCCAACCATTTAAAAATGAAAAAAACATTCTTAGCCTCAAGGCTGCACAAAAACAGGTGGCAGGCCAGATTTGGCCCATGGGCCACAGTTTGCCAATTCCTGCTTTAGGAACTTTTTAATGGCCCCAAATTTGTTCTTAACTGAATAAGGAAGTGAGGCTGAGCTGTATGTAGTTACTGGACATGGTAAAGTCTTAATTCCTGCACTTAGACTGATTGGGGTGGGAACAGTTTTGTAATCTTTATGACACAAATGAACCTAGTCCTTGAAGTGTGGGATAAAAGAGAAAAAGACTTTGGGTTTTCTTTGAATAGCTTGAATTCTGCTTCTCTAAGGTATGTGAAATGCCCTTTAGCTCTTTCATCTCTTTTTTTCCTCACAGCTTTTTCTTATCACAGCTACTAGTAGTCTTTTTAAAAATATTTTTTGGCCAGGCATTGTGGCTCACACCTGTAATCTCAGCACTTTGGGAGGCCAAGGTGGGTGGATCACGAGGTCAGGAGATCGAGACCATCCTGGCCAACATGGTGAAACCCTAGCTCTACTTAAATACAAAAATTAGCAGGGCATGGCGGTGCGTGCCTGTAATCCCAGCTAATTGGGAGGCTGAGGCAGGAGAATTACTTGAACCAGGGAGGAAGAGGTTACAGTGAGCTGAGATGGTGCCACTGCACTCCAGCCTGGTGACAGAGCTAGACTTCATCTCAAAACAAAACATTTTTTTTAGAGATAGGGTCTCGCTCTGTCCCGCAGGTTGGAGTGCAGTGTGTGCAATAATAGCTTACTGTAGCTGTGAACTCCTGGGCTCAAGTGATCCTCCCACCTCAGCCTCCTGAAATGCTAGGATTACAGACTTGTAATCATTCCCTTTTTCCTTCTTAGGAACATTAATCCTGATGTTCTTTTTGAAGTACACAACTACAATATAACTACAGTGGAAAACTTTCAACATTTCATGGATAGAATAAGGTAAAATTTTAATTTATGAATATTTTGTATAATGTTCAGCTCAAATATTAGAAAATCTATTAGAAAAATCTATGGATTAATCCAATGAATGGTAGATTGATATATATTTTTCCATTTTTAAAAACAGTAATTTTTGTGTGATTTTTATGTTTTAGAATATCATTTGAAGGTATATATTGTCCAAAAACAATTAAAAATAAAAAGCAAACAAGCAAAACCCCTGTAAGTTACAATATAAGAAGAGAGAGTTAATTTTAAGTTCTGTGATTATATTTCTGTCTGAAATGGTTTTCTTCAGAGACTGTCAGAACACCACTGAAATAATTGCATTCAATCCGCTTTTATTACATTTAAATTTGTAGTCAAGCATGAAAAAAAGTGTGAAAGCTGGTATACTTCCTTCACCCTTGTAGTTCTTGTAAAAGAAGTAATACTACAGTTATATTCATAAGTTACTCAATACTTGATATATGATATCGTTAATAGTACACATGTACTATGTGACAATTATAGTCAAACATTTAATGAAAGAATAAATGTCAGACTGGACAAATAAGTATAATGTATTAGAGTGAATTTTGTATCCTAATGTTTTTCAAATTTATTTTCTTTGACTAGTAATGGTGGGTTAGAAGAAGGAAAACCTGTTGATCTAGTTCTTAGCTGTGTGGACAATTTTGAAGCTCGAGTGACAATAAATACAGTGAGTATTCCTGCTGTGTAAGATATATTCATGGATTTATCTGTTTTCCTCTATATTCTATCAGTATATAATCCCCATCCTAAAAATAGTTTTGAATATAAACCTTTTTATGTGTTTTATTTGTAATGTTTTCTTTAAGCCTGCTCTTAAAATCTACTCTAATAGCTGGTGGACCTGTCTAGCCTTGCTGGTGTGACATGTGTTATAGTATTCTACTCTTTTTGCTGGTAGAAGAAACTATAAAAATACCTCTGATGTATAATTCTTAAATTAGTATCTTATTATAATTCTTGGTCAGCATTAGTTTTAACTTTTGTTACTTGATTTTATAAATGTATAAATATGTATAAATTGCCTAAAAACATGGTTTCTCAAAAATAAAAATAAGTATTTTTCTTTTGAATATTGTTTTAATTTTTCAGATATTTTAGCATTTTTTTGTTCCTAAAGTTATTTTAGAAAAGTGAAATTTCACATTAATTTGACAAGAAAGACAATAAACTTTGATTCAATTTAATAATATTTACTGACTACATCTTGAATACTGTCACTTTAAACAGAGTATGGTAATTACCAAGGAATTACATTATCTTATGACTTTCCTCATTTATTCTGAAAATTAATTTTAAAAGACCTTGGTAATCCATTCAGTTAAAATAATTTATTGTAAATTACTTCTTGCTCTTTTATTTTTTTTCTTATGTTTTCACCCATTTCTACTAAGGCTTGTAATGAACTTGGACAAACATGGATGGAATCTGGGGTCAGTGAAAATGCAGTTTCAGGGCATATACAGCTCATAATTCCTGGAGAATCTGCTTGTTTTGCGGTATGCATTATTCTTTTTGGATTATTATTCACTATTAGGTACGCGAATTCTTAGGGGCATTGAAAATGTATTAAAATTCAAAGAAAAAAACAAATGAATGGGGATGGAATACTCTTTGGAACATCTCATACTTTTTCTTTTTTTTGAAATGTGTTTTATTCTTTTTCATGTAGTGTGCTCCACCACTTGTAGTTGCTGCAAATATTGATGAAAAGACTCTGAAACGAGAAGGTGTTTGTGCAGCCAGTCTTCCTACCACTATGGGTGTCGTTGCTGGGATCTTAGTACAAAACGTGTTAAAGTAAGTCAGGGCTAATTTTTCTGAACAGCTTGTATGCTTTCAAAAAATATATATTTCACAAAGCATTTCAGAAATTGCAATTACCAGTTAAGTATTTAATTTGCCTACTTTAAACTTAAAGGTAGTTTTAAATGTTTTATATATGTATATGTGTAAATTCTATTTTATATATGTATGTCTACTTTTCATATATAGCTATATTAATGTTACATATATTAATACATGTGTGCATATTCCTACATGAATACATATGAATGTCAGTTACTCCCTTCATTTGGAATAGCTCTTATTAACTGATACAATGGTAGTGGTATATTTATTTATGAAGCATTAACCAAATGATTTAAATCTTTGCAAGTTTGACCAGTGGATGGAGACTTAAACACACTTGCTTCTACTATCTTGATAGAAGTCTTACCAAAAATAACCCAAATGTGATTAAACAGTAATTATTGTTAATGTAATAAAACATTCCACTAGTGTTACTGTAAATTTTACATTTACATGTACATAAAATGTAAATGTTAGCATTTATATTGGTGTTAATATAAAACACATTAACAATACTTAAAATTATTTTGAACAGATTTTTAAAATCTGCTTTTGGATGCCTCTGCTATCCAAAAACAAATATCCAGCAACTATACAATTTAAACTATAGCTAAAAAGAAGGAAAAAGATTTCTTTGCTGCTACAATTTTTGTTAGAGTTTATGAATTAACTCATACTTTATTAAAAGCAGAGTCCCTTTAGGTATTCTCTAATTCAGGCCATTTATTTTCCTTCATTTTACAACTTTAATAAGTTTAGTTGTATTTCCTAAGTCTCCAATATAGTAAGAACAAACTGCAACAAGACATATGGAGGCACCAATCAATAAGTGTCAGTTGCTGGCAAAGAAATTGTAAAAAGCATACATATAAACTCTCAAGGTAATGGCCTAGGGCTATTTCATGTAAGAGCAAATAGCCTGTTTAGCAGTACGCCCTGTCTAAATAAACATTTTATAGTATGATATAAAAAAGGAGAAAAGAATTAGGCTTACAAAGTATTCTGTTAAGGATGTGTCCTATTTAGCTAGCCCCTCTATTAATGGACATTTAGGCTACTTAATTTTTTTTTTATTAACAGTGCTGTAGACTATATCTTGTATATATCTTTGAATACTAGATCTTTTTTTTTTTTTTTTTTGAGACAAGTTCTCACTGTGTTGCCAAATTTGGAGTGCAGTGGCACAATCATGACTCACTGCAGCCTCAACCTCCTGAGCTCAAGTGACCTTTCCACTTCAGCCTCCCAAGTAGCTGGAAGTACAGGTGCATGCCACAATGGCTGGCTAATTTTTGTATTTTTTGTAGAGACAAGGTTTCACCATATTGCTCAGGCTGGTCTTGAACTCCTGAGCTCAAGTGATCTGCCCACCTCAGTCTCCCAAAGTGCTGGGATTATAGGCGTGAGCCACCATGCTCAGCCTAGAGTTTTCAATAGTACAGTTTTTTTTTTTTGAAGACAGGGTTTCACTTTGTCACCCAGGCTGGAGTGCAGTGGTATGATCTTGGCTCACTGCACTCTGTACCTTCCAGGTTCAAGTGATCCTCCCACCTCAGCCTCCCAGTTAGCTGCAACTACAGGCACCCACCACCACACCTAGCTAATGTTTTGTAGAAAGAGTCTCCCTATGTTCCCTAGGCTGTCTTGAACTCCTTAGTGAGTGCTATTCTGGGCATCATGGTGTTTATTGCCACAATTGTCTACATAATAGGAGTCAATCCAACTGCTCAGTCTTCTGGATCTCTCTATGGTTCACAAATATATGCCCTCTGCAACCAATTTTATACACCTGCAGTTACTGGACTCTACGTGGATCAGTATTTGTATCACTACTGTGTTGTGGATTCCCAGGAGGTATGAGTGGTGTTTTGGGTTTTTTTCCCTCGTTAGCAGAGGCTTTCAACTTGGAATATGTAATAGAATCACTCTGGAAACTTTTAAAAAATATTGATGACAAGCCTCCACTTGTAATTAAATCTCAAGGGGGGCTCAGTGTCATTAAGATGTAATTAACATACAAGGTAATTTGGTTAAAGAACAGTTCAGTGGTTTTAAATATATTCACAGACTTGTGCAACCATCACCACAATCAAAACATTTTTGCGATCCTAAAAAGAAACTTGTACCCATTAGCATCACTCCCCATTTCCCTAACTGTTCTTAGCCCCAGGCAACAACGAATCCTGTCTATAGATATGCCTGTTCTCTAGGTATTTCATATAAATGGAATCACACACACATACACACAAAAGCAGTCTGTCCATCTCGGTCTCCTAAAGTGCTAGGAATTACATGCATGAGCCACTGCACCTGGCCTGTAGTGCAAGTTTTTTAAAGTAGAATTTCTGAAATATTTGAGAAAGATTACTAAATTTCTCCTACAAAAGGATTATACATTTGTATCATAGTTTAGAAGTACCTAGTTTACCCATACCTTTGATAACTTTGGATATCATCAAACTCTGAAATCGTTGTCATTCTGGTGGATAAAAAAATAGGCATTTAATTTTTATTTATGAAAAATGAACACATTCTTCTGTGAATTGTCTGCTAATAGTCTTTGCTCTTTTTTGTCTTGTATATTAAGAATGTGTATTTGCAAATATTTTTCTTTTGTCATTTATCTTTTTTATGTGATTTTCTCTGTGTAGAAGCTTTTATTATGTTAGTGCAAAGGTTATTGCAGTTTTTGCCATTACTTTTGACAAAAACTGCAATTATTTTTGTGCCAACCTAATAAAAGACATCAGATTGGCTGGGTGCAGTGGCTCACGCCTGTAATCCCAACAATTTGGGAGGCCAAGGCAGGCAGATTGCTGGAGCCTGGGAATTCCAGACCAGCCCTGACAACATGGCAAAGCCCCGTCTTTACAAAAAAAAAATACAAAAATTAGCCAAGTGGTGTTGCTTGCCTGTAGTCCCAGCTACTTGGGAGGCTGAGATAGGATTGCTTGAGCCTGGGAAGGTGAGGCCTCAGTAAGCCATGATCATGCCACTGCACTCCAGCCTGGGCAACAGAGTAAAAAGTATCAGATTTGACTGGGAAGAGGGCAGGAGAGAGCTGGAGGTACATCGGATACTGGAAATGCTCTGTATCTTGATCTGGTGATGGTTACATGAAAGACTCACACAAAATTTTATTGAGCTATACATTTAAGATTGTACATTTTATAATAAATTACATACAATTTTAAAAATTTAATTAGATTTAGTACCATATCTCAGGGATTTAAAAAATACACTTCTCCCACATTTTAACTTCTCTGAAATCAGCACGCTTCTTTAAGTTGTTGACATAGTTTAGCTGGCAGCATTTCATCTTTTAGAGGTTCAAAAAGTAGTGTGTTCTACAGTTGATGAAATGGAGTAATCTTTTCTTTCCTTCATTCAATAAACATTGAAGCATCTACTATGAACCAGGCAAAGTAAATAAGAGAAAATTTCTGTTTTTTGGATGCAAATTTCTGTTTTCTAGTTAAAAAAAAAATCATTACCTATTTCAAAGTCATTTTAAAAAAATTTAGCTATTCCAGTACTCTTCCTGGTTTTAATTTCTTTATTTAAGTCTATTTTGATTTGTCTTTCCAGGTTTCTGTTAAATTTTGGTACTGTTAGTTTTTATCTTGGATACAATGCAATGCAGGATTTTTTTCCTACTATGTCCATGAAGCCAAATCCTCAGTGTGATGACAGAAATTGCAGGAAGCAGCAGGAAGAATATAAGGTATATGGCAATGTGTTAGAGTGCATGAGGGATCATATTGCATAGGACAATAAGTTAAGCAGATTTGGAATACAAGATAAATGGATTCTGTATTTTTATAGTGTTAACTTACTCACCATACTTCAAAAATGAATGTTCTTTCTTGCTTTTGGTAAGATAATAAGTCTGTCTGAATTCTTGATTAATGCTTCAGAGAACTGAGAATAAGTAAGAACACTTGATGCTGTTTGATTTCTACAGAAAAAGGTGGCAGCACTGCCCAAACAAGAGGTTATACAGGAAGAGGAAGAGGTAATCCATGAAGATAATGAATGGGGTAGGTGTTCTTTTATATATTGAAATGGCAGCATAAAGCAAAACCTTTTATGGTAAGGAATCTAACAAGATTATATAAAATAATTATTGCTTACTAAATTCCTTAAAAACTGATATAGGATCAAATTTGCAGGTATTGAGCTGGTATCTGAGGTTTCAGAAGAAGAACTGAAAAATTCTTCAGGTCCAGTTCCAGACTTACCTGAAGGAATTACAGTGGCATATACAATTCCAAAAAAGGTATTTCAAAAATATGATTTACCCATATGTAAATACCACATAAGAGAAAATATTTATCTTCTTTCATCTTCATTCTAATTTGTAATGCCAATGAAGAATTTCCCGTTTTAGGTATTTTATGCTATAGGCATTAAGATGTGAGAAAGAGAGAGGTATTCATTGTTAATATGCAGATATTTATAGCTTATTTTAAATTCTTTTAAAACATGGAATAAAATGGTTTTGTTCACTTATTAATTAACCAACTATAATAGATGTTGAAGAAGATCTCATTAAATGAAGATCTCATTTTTGTATTTTGGTAGTTTTAGCTATAATACCATTTAAAAAACTAGAGCAGTCAAGAATATTGAAATTACTGCCTTGTAAAGAAACAGACTGGTGAGGAATGCAAAAGACTGTCTTTCTTCTAAAAATTAGAAGACATTTGTTAAAGAAAATTTACTTTATAACCTGTTGAGCATGGTCAAAACTTATTATATATTCCTAAGCATCAAGAATTCTATATGGTTCTTTTTTTTCACTATATTTCCCTTATTTGTCAATAGGAAGAAGATTCTGTCACTGAGGTAACAGTGGAAGATTCTGGTGAAAGCTTGGAAGATCTCATGGCCAAGATGAAGAATATGTAGATAATGGACTGGCATATATTTTATTTCTCATGTTAAAGCCTCTTCCCTTGAAATTAAAAACAAATTTTTTAACTGATAAAACTTAGGCAACATTAATTAATGTATACTCTTAACTGAATTGTTAGTTTTTGAAAATCCTGTAACTTGCTTGTTTCTCCCTACTCCAACAAAATCATTAACTCTCCTAAAATGTATGTTTCATTCTAGTAAGAAAACCTCAAAGGATTGTAGGATGTAAATCTTATTTGAAAACATAGTATTGAAATGTGTTGGCCTTTTGGAGTTGGGGAAGGACAAATCTGATCCTGTAATCTTTTTCTTTCCAATCTCTTTTCTTTTTAATCCCTTGTGTCTATTGCATGAGGATATGGACAGTAAAGCAGCGCATGATCCCTAGATATAGGGAAAAGGACAAGGCATACAGCTTACTGATTAGAGCTAGCAAACATCTCCTCATTATGTCTGGAATTGCTTTCTATAATAAAATTGCCCACTACTAACTTGACCAACAATGAATTTAAAATAGTTAATGTATGAAGTAACATCCTCTCAAATGTTTGCTGATGAAATACAAGTTGAAATGTAGTTACTGGAAAAGTCTGTAAACCTGTGCATTATATATATTCAAAGTGAAACAAAGGCAAATAAAAAGCAGCTATCTTCATGAATAGACAAAGTTGCTTTCAGGAAGTATAAATTATATTCTGCACTGACCAAGGAATAGAAATTATTGCATCTGTGGAACATATATCTGGAGTTACTATACTTTACTGAAGAGCAAGGCATAAATTTAGATTAATGTCTATCCAGATTACACTAATTCTTTAGGGTACTCCTGGATACTTCATTTAAATTTGATTCTCAAAGTAGTAGATGTCGGCAAGGGTTGTTCTGTATAGTGGGCATAAAAGAACAGTTCTAAATTGCCTCTGCAAAGACTTGTGGTCAGTGGAGGAGTATCATTTCCCTTGATCATGATCGCTAAACTGTAAGTTGATATAAATTAGCTTTCTCTGAAGTTGCACCTAAGTACCTTGGTTGAAATAAATTTCCAATGGTTTGGAGACTAATAAATACCATGCAGGCATAACCATGACCAGTAGGATGTTTCTATACTTATTTCCTATTTTGATTTTTACTTTGAAGATGTGAATATCTTAATTATATCTCTAGGGGAAAAATGTTGTAAAAAATAAAAAGTACATCCCTGATTTGTAAAAAAAAGTTCAAAAAAACTGAATTCAGAAAAAGTCTCAAGTTTCAAATGTCTTCAATACATTGTTTTGAGATGCTACAATTATACTATGAGTCTCATGTTTATAGTGAAGTCTGGAAAGCAGGAGGATAGTTTTTTTTTTAGCCTTGAAACTTATCTGTGTTGCCTTGGTGGGTCTTTTACTATCTTTAAAAAATTTGGCATATTCAACTATAAAATAGCTTTTCTAGTATGAGAGATGTTTTGAATTTAAAACATGAAATGCAGTCTTTCAAAAATAATTTTCCTTTGGAAACTTGCACATGTAAGGTTTTATAAAATTTTATGATTTGATAAAGTATCATATCTAGAATTCACTGTCTTATCTGCTCTCAAGTTGGCATTGCATCACTGCTGGTGTCTTACACTGTACCAAATCTTACCTAATTGATCTAACTTTTTTGTCTAATATCTTTCATTAAAAACTGTTGGATTATTTTACCATAAAAAAATCTGGTAACAGACATGCTGCTATCCTAGAGTACTCTCTTGACAGTCAGCATGCCATGAAAACTTGCATAAGAAGGAAGCTGATTATGAAAAATTAATCTCATTGAATTTAGTATTACTAAATAAACTCGCAGCATTTGACCAGATTTGTAAACACTATGGATTCTAATGTGAAAGATGGAAAAGCAGTCACCAAATTGCCTTGGAACAGAGACTCTAAATGATAGTAAAACAACATATTCAACTTTAATTCCTGTCTCATTGTTAATGGGAAGTTAGTTATGGTTCTAGTTAAATGTTGTAGAGAAAATAAGTATTATTAGTTTCTTTTCATAAAAATACTCCCTGGATACTTATACTGAGCAAAACAAAAAACAACAGCCACTTAAGAATATTTGTTAAAGGAAGCTTTGACCCCTGCATCACATTTTCTTCATATTTCCTTTTCAGTAAGGTATTGACTAATGAAAATTAAAACTAGAATAAATAAGTGCCCTACCAATTCAGATTTATAATTGAGTTGTCTGAAAGCTACCTTTTTCATTATGAAGGTACATACTAATGAGAATAAATGTTCCTATTTGAGAACTTCAAATATGCAGACACAAAGATGTTCCAGCTACTTTTATCTTTTTAAGTATGCATTCTACGTGAGAACATTTGGGCTGGTAGTAAAATCAGTAGTAATATCAAAATGTAGTTTATTATGTTTAAATTTAATTCTTTTGGAATACATAATTTCAAGTGATCAATATGTCCTCAACTATAGTTACTCAAGCACAAATTTTGGAGGTACAAAGAATAATATTCTTAAGGTAGTTTTTCCTTTCTTCAGGGTTCTTCCAGAGTACTGCTCTGATTATTTTCTAAAGCAGTTTTTCTAAGGTGATAAACTGAACACATTACTTGCTATGTATTAAATTACTAGTACTACTAAATAATCAAATTCTAATCTCTAACAGCTTAATTCTAAAATCAATGTCTGGTATATTTGTGAGTTCAATTACTTTGTGTCTTTCACAGCTGCCACACCCAGAAAGGTATGTTATTGTTATAGTTTATCTTCTATTTTTCCCTCTTGGACTATTCCTAAAGGAGGAAGAAGAAAGCTCATTATATACTGCCTCCTTCCTTTTTAAATAGCCACTACAGTGCTTTAGAGTTATACCACTGCTTCTCACACCTATGTGTACATGAGTCACTTTGGGATCTAGCTAAAATACAGATTGATTCACTAGGTCTGGGGAGAGGCCTGAGAGTCTGAATTTTTAATAAGCTGCCAGGTCGTGATGATAATGGTTTGTGGACCACCCAGTGAGTAGTAACTACACCTCAGAGAACATTAACCAAAACCTTAAGCTGAGCAAACTACTGAGCAGCAAATACTGACAACATTTTGTTCACAAAAAAGTTCAACATATTTCTTTAAAAATTATGCAAAACCGCCCTCTTGTAAAAACTAGGTATTTCTTCAAAAATTAATGCAAAACAGCCCTCTTGTATAAACTAGAGTAGGGAAAAAAGAACTTGAAATTGCACTTTTATTTTAAAACAGTGAAGTGTGATTATTAATTATATCTTTCACTTTTAATACATGTTAGGGTCTTGTAAGTATTAAATTGATGATTTCATTATATATAAATACACAAATGGTTCAAAACTATCCAAAATGTTGCAATATTTATAAAATCCATAAAAATATTTAATTTTCAGAATAAAAATGGCAAACAAATTTGAGTTTGAGGTAAATGAATAGAGAGATATAGGCCATCTACGAAGGAAGATAAAGGAGAATGTCATGTCTATATTTTGTTAAAAGTCAAAGAATGCTACAGAGCTTGACCTGTTACTGCATTAAGACTTCAGACATTATACAGATACATATACTAGATAGTAATAAATAATATACAATGTAGACAGCACAGAAAGCAGAGGGATTGAACCAATCTGTTCAAGGGAAGGGTGGAATAAAGAATTTTTAAAAATGCAGCAATCAGGGATTCTTGTGACTAATTTGTTTCACTGAAGACAACTTGAATCTTTCATGAACATTATCCCTTTAATCCTTGAAACTTTCCTTTGAGGTAGAGAATTAGGACAGACTACTGCTGAAAAGCAAGAGGCACGGTGAGGCTAAAGCAGCTCTTGAGAGCTGAAAAGAATCATGGAATTCTTTTTTTCTTTTTTGAGACAGAGTCTCGCTCTGTTGCCCAGGTTGCTCTTTGCAACCTCCACCTCCCAAGTTCAAGCGATTCTCATACCTCAGCCTCCTGAGTAGTTGGGATTATAAGGATGCGCCACCATGTCCAGCTAATTTTTTTGTTGTTGTTGTATTTTTAGTAGAGGCAGGGTTTTGCCATGTTATCCAGGCTGGTCTCGGTCTCCTGGCCTCAAGTGATTCTCCTACTTCAGCCTCCCAAAGTGCTAGGATTGCAGGCATAAGCCACCATACCTGCCCAAGATTCATGGAATTCTTGAACTTGTATTAACTGCTCTGCCAGCTCTTCTTGAACAAAGACCAATCCACTCTTCATGATTTGCTCCTCATGTCATCTTAGAATTCTAATGTGTCTACATCCTTGGATACCATATGATAGTAAAATTATTTTAAACAAAACAGACACAATCAATTCCAACTTAATGTAGTCCAATACATCTTCATACAAATATCAGTTAAATCACACATAGTAAAATTTCTTAAACCTTTTAAAGTTTCAAATTCAAATGTTCCAAATGTTTAATGATTTTGTCTTAAGGTACATTTGCAAAGAATTCTAACTGCTGCTATTACCTTTGTCCTTGCTGAAGGAAGACATTAGGAGAATGAGCTGTTTTTAAGCTAAATGTGTCTCCACTTGATGAATGTCGTGAAGGAGCTTTTCCACCCAAGAGTGATGTTTCTGCTTCTTTTATTTCCATTGCCCTTTTGTATAATTCAGCAGCTTTTTCAAAATCTCCTTCTTCATAGCTTTGAGAGAGAGAGGGAGAGAGGGAGAGGGAGAGGGAGAGGGAGGGAGAGAGAGATACCTCTTAAAATGAGAATATAACCTCTTACCAATTCAAAATGACCTTATGGGATACAGAAAAAAAAGCTGTAAATATTTGCTAACTTCCCCCTTTTCCAGTGTATTCACTCAAGCAGACCAGTAAAACAATACCCCAATTCTTCTCCTTTCTACCACTATCAGTATTTTAATGTCTCATATGGATACCATTAAAACCATGTTGTAATGGAGGCAGTGAAATTGCTAAGGAAAGTTAGGTATTCTCTGCTTCCTGAGAAAAATACAAATGAGCAAGCAAAAGTCAACATATACTTAATGGCAAATTCACTCTGAGGACAGCAAATTACCCATATTATTCCCAGAGCCAGTTGCAGTGTAAAACATCCTTCACTATTTACCATGGTAAGGACATTCCTCTGTGAAATAGATCATGCAGCCTTCCTTTCACTTCAGGATACTACTTTAGTATCTCTTGAAGTCGATCAGCAAAAAACCACCCCTCCCCACTCTAAGAAAAAAACATTCAGCAATAAATATTTTGTGCTGTTGTAAGACAAATTAAAGCTACTCCAAATAAAAGAATTAGGCTGTATAAGGAAAGTGAAAAAAATTCTTACCTAAGTACAGCTAAATTTTTTAATGTTTCTCCAACTCGAGGATGCATCCGACCCAGGCTATCTTCGTAAATCTTTAATGCTCTTTCATATAATGGCAAAGCTTCAACGTGTTTTTTCTTATTAAAAAAATAATAATGTTTACTTAAGTACACTGGGTTTCTGAAATTAATGTATTCTAGACTAAGCTAACCTACTTTGATTAGTACTTTAAAATGTTAATATCCTCCTAAAAGAGGGGAATAAGGAGAGGCAGTATAATAGAAAGTCAGATACTTAAGATTCAGCCCTGGCTTGGTAACCATTTGACCATAACCCAATACTGTAAGCACAAACCTGTTCCTTTATTGCCCAACGGGCCCCACACTTGACTCTTGCCCATCATTATCAAATGCCACAGACTTCAATACAGTATTATATAGAAGGATGTAGATTACCTCCAAAATTTTAGAAACTAAGCCTATGCTCTGAACTAAACACAGTGTTTTACACTAAGAGGAAGAGACCTTTGTACGAGTCTAACTTCAATAGTTTCTTAGGTACTAAAGGAAGCATTAGAAATAAATATCCTTAAATTGTCTTTCATTATATTTACTGTGCCATATCTAATTCATGTTTACCTATATTTTATATCATAAATTCATTCATTTATAAAACATTAAAATATGGGAACTTACCATTTGACTATAAAGAACAGCTAAGTTCACCAAGGCAGTAGCTACACTAGGGTGCTTTGGGCCAAAAGATTTCTGTCGAATTTCAACAGCCAATTCATACAAAGGTACAGCTTTGTCAAGTTTCCCCTAAAAAACAAAAGTTAAATCTAACGAAAATGTAAGGCAATAAATACTATCTTATCAGAGCTTTCTCCATAAGTAAAATTTCATATTAAAGGGTAATTTTGAAGAAAAAAAATCTCAGAAGCATTTCCTCTTAGCTTAATGGTTAAGTTTATAGATAACTGAAAATCTAAAGCTACACTGTATATAAAAGCATTTTCTTTGATAATTCAGAAAACCCTTTAGAATCATCCACTATTACTCACTGTTTCTAGTGTAGTAAAAACATAACAGCTAAAGTGGATTTACTATTGCACATAATTTGGAGACTGCATCAAAATAAAAAGATCATTTCTTGCCAAATCCCTTCCAGATTTTTCTAACTACTTCATTTCAACTGAAAGTTGGGCAGAAATAGCAGCAATGTACCCTTCTTTCTAAAACATAAACTGCAGTGTCAGTATGACCAGTAAGGGTCCCACAAAGTCTAAAGACAGTCTACAAAGCTCTGTAACTATGCTAAATGAAAGCAGATTTCCCTGGAATGTTTTTTTTGTTTTTGAGAATAGCTATAAAAATTCCAAATATCACTCAGTATAGAATGCTATGGCAAACAATGGTTACATTTAATTACAGGCAAAGCCAAGAAAGAATGAAATAAAAATGTTCATTTAATCAACTACAAAGACATCTCCTGATTTCTTATGTTTATGTTTCTTTACACAGCAAACTTAATATTGGTGGAATTTTAGAACTTCTGAAATGTAAAACAGGCTTGAATTAGAATGCTAATAAATGCATTTGCACTTGGAATGTATTTAACAAAAGCGAACCAGCACCTTAATTTACTAGTATATTATTTCAGAAAAGGAATCAATGTAACCAGCTAAGCATGAAATAATTATTTTTAGATGTTCTGGTCAGTTACTTGTTAAAAGTTAAATCATGATTTTTAAAGCTCATATAAACAAATCTATCCATCATAAAGATAAATTATTTTGCTGATAGTAGTTGTGGCTTAACTGATGTGTTATCAAACATGTAAGAATGTCAAGGATTACTTACCATTTTCTTATACAAGATGGCAAGATGCTTCACCGTATATGCCAAAGAAGGGTGATCAGGAGCTAATGCACGTCTCCGAATATCTAAAGCTCTTTCATAAAGTTCTTCTGCTTTATCATACTGCTTCTTTTCATTGCATAGAGCTGCCAGATTATTCAAAGACTGAGCACAGTCAGGGTGATCTGGTCCTAGAACTCGCTCCCTCATTTCTAAGGAACGCTTCAGAAACTGGTCAGCTGTTCTGTGAACACAATCCCAAAACGGCTTAAACTATCTATTCTCTAGAATAGATATTGTTCTATTAATAATAATTCTATTAATATTATCAATAATTAATGTATAATAATAGAATAGATATTATTCTATTAATAATTATATTAATTAGGGGTCAGAAAACCGACCCCTAATTAAGTAGAGAACGCAATCATTTTTATTCTCAGATTCAAGTATAATGAGAGATTCAACTCAAAATCTAACTTCCCCCTTTCCCACCCCCATCCCTTCCTGTCCTTTTCCTGATAATCTGAGAGCCTAAAATATGTGGATGATTGCCTCTTTTCTCCACTTCTGAAAGACAAACTGATAGATATTTTCCAAAACAAACTTTTTATACTTTAAAAATTATTTGACCCAGGTCAAATATAAGATTTTGGTGTTCACTCTTCCTCCCTTTGGAGTTAGTACTAAATAATTTTTATTTCTGTGTGTGTGTGTGTGTGTGTGTGTGTGTAACCTTGAACTCCCAGGCTCAAATGATCCTCCCACCTTAGCCTCTCAAGTAGCTGGGACTACAGGTGTGTATCATCATGTCTGGCTAATTTATTAATTTTTTTGTAGAGTCAGGGTCTATGTTGCCCTGGCTGGTCTCAAAGTCCTGGCCTCAAGTGATCCTCATGCCTCAGCCTCCCAAAGCTCTGGGATTACAGGCATGAGCTCTCATGCCCAGCCAGTAACTAAATAATTTTTAGCAAAAGAATAAATCATTATTTTTTACATTAGGTTCTGTAAGGGAACTAAAGATTTATTACACTTTTCTGACATCCAAAGTTTCAAATTTGTTATATTTTTCTGATATCTGAAGAAGTTCAAAAATACTTCTTTTTCATAACATAGAAATATAAATGTCATTTTGAATATTTTAGCCCAAATAAACTGACAAATAAAACTAGAAACCATCTACATTATTTATTTTCCATTAGTCCCAAGTTGCTTCTCCTGTGAGGTCTCATGTACAATATCCACACAAACTCACTTTTCAAAAATACATAAAATGCACCAGGGAAACTACAGAATAAGTTTTTAGTTAAGACACAACGTGAAAAGAAACACAGCAGAGAAAATGGCACGGTCTTCAGGTATGTGTATAGTCATTACGTAACATACATACATGAAATTTGGCATGGTTTTTATCAATTTGTTTCTAGCTTTAGACTTGATAAAAATGTAAAACAGCATTGCATCAAAGAGAAAATGGTTAATTATTTTTATTATTAACCACACAGTACTCACTCCAGGTTATTCTGAAGATAGTAGAGAACACCCAGTTCATTGAGGGTCCGAGCATTATCAGGTGTGTCCTTACCTAATGTAAGCTCTTCTAACTGTAGAGCCCGTCTACGCAAAAGGGCAAATCCATACTGCAGCAAACATGAAAAATGAAAAACAATTACTAAGTAGGTGCAGTCCTTGATTTTGAAACAATATAAGAAAAAATCTTCTTTTTTTCCCATTTAATCTAGATAACGATTTTAAGTTTCACACTAAATTAACAATGATTATTCAAACACAAATATTTCCACACAGCAACACATTCTAAAATTCATTAAAAACTATTTCATGAAAATGATTATATTTTAGAAATTAAACTATATCTCAAAGTGCTTCAATAAATATTAGAAAATAATTAATTTGCAGATATTTATCAACCCCATAGGTAAACACATAAACATCAGCTCCATAAAAATGCATACAGCATTTTAAGGAAATATGTTACAGTTAGACTTTATCAGCAACTTAAAAAAATGAAAATAACTTTTATTGTGTGTTTAAGGGGGAGATGTTCTTCACTTTTGAACATAACACAAAATGTTAACTCAATTGCTTTTATTCTTTTTCCCAACCCTTTAAAGAACTGAGGTAGCTTTGAATTCCATCTTTCAAAGCCTAATCTTCACATGAACTTCAGGGTTCCACTTTTTTAAAGTCTAAGTTGTACGTCTTAGTACTATGATATTTTAACACATAAATAAAAAAGAAAATGTTAACCAGTTCTTTTCTAAAGAACTAGATGATTTTAAAATCTAAAGCTCTTAAACATGTGGGGTGTATGCATTTATGATGCTTGTTTCCTCTTATGTTCAAAACACAACACAAAAGAAATCTTACCAAGTTGCCTTTTTTCTTTATAGCTTTCTGACGAATTTTAAAGGATTTTTTCCTAAAATGATCGGCTTGTTCATATCTTAAAAAAAATTACAGTAAGTCAAACAAAAGAAACATATTCAAAGTATACTTCAGTGAAATGAAAGTACTCTTTTCACAGTGTAAAGTCTTTTTGGGCTATTAAATACAGCATTTTTCTAGAAACAGTCATATGACATTACAAATCTCTAAGAAACCCTTCATAAAACAAAATATGACAAAACACTAAGATACCTTAGTCTATTATGAATGTTTTACTGATAAAAAGTTCTGTTCAATTAAAAAAAATCTGATAGCTGGGCATGGTGGCTCACACCTATAATCCCAGCACTTTGGAAGGCTGAGGTGGGCAGATCACAAGGTCCAGGAGTTCAAAACTAGCCTGACCAACATGGTGAAACCTTATTTCTACTAAAAATACAAAAATTAGCCGGGCATGGTGGCAGGTGCCTGTAGTCCCAGCTACTTAGAAGGCTGAAGCAGGAGAATCGCTTGAACCTGGGAGGCAGAGGTTGCAGTGAGCTGAGATTGCACCACTGCACTCCAGCTTGGGTAACAAGAGTAAAACTCCATCTAAAAAAAAAAAAAAAGTCTAGTTCTCTAAGTAGCTGACATTTTAATTATCTTTAATTTAACTCATCCTGAGTCTCTAAAGGGCAATCTAACTAAATGAAAATCCAAAATTTTTGTTTGCTATGGCATACTAATAGTTTTTAACTAACAACTTTTTCTGCATAGGCTAATTTCTGGTCAAGTATAAATGTGAAATTCACACAAAATTTGTATGAAACAATACTTCTAGAAGTTAAAACAAAAGAATCCAATATGTGTCACTTATGACAGAACAAAAGAAATAATTTCTAAAAGAGGAAGAGATGCTATTCAGTGGGACCTGATAGATAAGAAAGACTTTTTATTATGTCAGAGATAGGCAAGCTTGTTCTAGAAAGGGCTAGTTAACATTTTAGGCTTTGTGGGCCATATGGTTTCTGTTCCAAGTAAGGAACTCTGCCACTGAAGCACAGAAGCAACCACAGACAATATATACATGAAAAAAAATTTTGCAGAGATGAGGTCCTTCTGGACTGAAAGCCAAAAAAAGAAAGAAAAGAAAAAAGAAAAAAAATGTGACTGTGTTTCCTTTAAACCTTATTTACAAAATCGGATGTGGCCTATGGGCAATGGTTTGCTGTCCCTGTAAAGGTTGAGCATCCCTAATCTGAAAAACCAAATTCTGAAATGCTTCAAAATCAGCAGCCTTTTGAGTGCTGTCATGATGCTACCGGCAGAAAAGTCTGCACCTGACCTCAGGTGACAGGTCAAGTCAAGCCACAAAACAAGTCGAAACTGTGTTTTATGCACAAATTAAAACTAGTACATAAAACTACTTTCAGTCTATCTGTATAAGGTGTATATGAAACAGCAATAAATCTCATGTTTAGGCTTGGGTTCCATCTCCAAGACATCTCATTATATGTAAGCAAATCTTCTGAAATCTGAACAAATCAGAAATCCTGAACACTTCTGGTTCTACATTTGGATAAAGAATACTAAACCTGTATTAGTAAAGCACTCACAGTTAGTCAGTAAATGAGCCAGGATTCAAACCCAAGACTATATGACTCGAAAGTCCATGTTCTATCCTTCATGCATCTTCAAACAGAGATGAATCTTATAGTTCTAATTTTCTCTGTTTACCACATGAAGACTAGGCATAGAGCAAGGAAAAGCACACAGTGATAAAACAAAGCCTACTCCATAAGTACATTAAAACTGTAACTTCCTTTCATAGAATCAGGTATTTACCGATCTAAAAAATCTTACTTATTTTGTTTCTGGTACAAAGTTGCAAGTGCCTCAAGTTCACGAGCAGTGTATGGATGGTCTGCACCGTAAGCATTTTCCGAGATTTCCAACGCCTGCTTATACAGTTGTTCCGCATTGCCAAACTTCTTCCACTGCACGTATACACTGGCTAGCTGGTGGAGGGACTGGGCTACTCTTGGGTGATCTGGATCTAAGGCTGTTTCTCGAATTTCTAAAGACCTCTGCAAAGGTACTACAGCCTTGGGGGAAAAAGGGCGAAAGGCCAATTAAAGTGAGTGAAATGCTGTAAGAGCTGTCGTCTGATTAAATATCAAAGATTCTAGCACAACAAATGAAAACTACATTAACATCTTGGAAAAAGAGAAGAGTGAACACAAAAAGCCCACCTGTCTCTGGCTTGCCATTGATGTGCTGAGCTTACCTGACTGAGAAGGCCTAGATCCTTGAGAAATCGCCCCAAGGTTTCATAAAGATCAGCTAAGCAACTCATGTTCTCCTCGCCTTCGCAGTTTTTCTCATACTGCTTTAATGAATCAAAGTATTCTGTTGCCATCGCACTTTTGTCTTTGCCAACAAACTGCCAATAACTCAGCAACTCAGCAAAGTGTCCCCTGTTTCAACAAATACCAGTACTTTAATGAAAAACACGCTTTAAAGTCCACTACAGAATGAAAATTCCAGAATTAATACGAATTACTGACAATTTATTAGTAGGCAAGTACTGTGTAGTGAGGTAAGACTCAGATCACTATCTGAGTTTCACCACTATCCTAGCTGTGTGATCTTGAGCAGGTTGTCTATGACCTCTTAGACCTCGTCATCATCATCTGCAGAAATGGGGACACTACCTGCCTCAGTTGGTACTGTAGGGGATCATGGCACACAGTAAGTACTCCACAGTGTTGGCTGTTATCCTTAATACCATCATGGCTACTCACCAACGGTAATCGATCTGAATTCTTTTTACACATTTCACAATATGTAGTCAACTGCTGAGTTCACTCTCAAAATTGTTTAAAGTATGGAAATTCAAAGAGAAGAAACTAATGAAAAATAAACCACCATAGAGTATCTACTTTGCATTTTCACCAAGAAATTGAGTACAAAAGTAAGCTTATTCATCTGTAGGCGATTTTAAGATGTATGGGAGAGCTGGTAAACTAAAAAACAAATCTGATTTCAAAGGAATAGTAAAAAATTGGAATGGAGATCAGAAATAATTTAAGAGATGCAACAAATAAATTTGAGAGTTCATGTAGGAGCAAAATAAATTATGTACATATTTTATAAGAAATATTTAAATTGGCTGGGCGTGGTGGCTCATGCCTGTAATCCCAGCACTTTGGGAGGCTAAGGTGGGTGGATCACAAGGTCAGGAGATGGAGACCATCCTGGCAAACACGGTGAAACCCTGTCTTCTGTATTTTGTAAAAATACCAAAATTAGCCAGGCATGGTGGTGCATGCCTGTAATCGCAACTACTTGGGAGGCTGAGGCAGGAGAATTGCTTAAACCAGGGAGTTGGAGGTTGCAGTGAGCCAAATGCACCACTGCATTCTAGCCTGGGCAACAACAGCAAAATTCTGATTTAAAAAAAAAAAAAAAAAAAGGGTCTAAATTTCTAAGTAAGGCGGAAAAAAAAACCAACCCTCATGAAGCTTAGTAGGTAGACAGTTGGCTCATAAAAAGGTAGTTCTGCCACTGACAAATTAGAACATATCAAAAGAGACAAAAAGAATACATTTTTGAATTAGGGTAATTCTTTCTTAAAATTCAATACTAGACATAGAAGATAAAACAAACAAACAAAAACAAATAAATTCAACACCAGACAGATTCTATTTGGAGCCCAGAGCCTAGTTTGAAGGCTACACTTTTAGATATCTGAAGGCCGAAAGAAGCAGACATGATAAACCACTCTTCTGGGTGGTTTAGATTTAGACCTGCTTAAATGTAAGCATAAGATATGAAGTTGAACCAAAATCATTCCAGCTCTGATTTCATAAAGCAGCAGTACTCTATGTTTTTCTCCTGGAAAAAGTAGATCTAATAGAGATCTGTAAATTTTCTGAAGATTTCTCCTAGACTGTATGTATTTCAGAAAACTGGACTAATTTTTAAATTAAAAATGCTACTTTTTCTTTGTTAAGTGGAACATCTTTAAATCTTTCTCAGGAAAGATGTTCTATAATGTTTCTTACCTTTTATAAAGGTTTTGAGACACAAAGAGATTAAGAAGGCAATCATGCAGCTTCTGTTTACTTCCCTGCTGCTGAAAAAGCCACGGGAGTTCATCTGCACTTCTCCAAGTCACTCTGTCCTGACTATCAGAAGAGAGGAGACAATATTCAACATCTTCCTACAAACAGACTGCCTCAAAAAGGCTTCAGACAAATGTTGAAAGAAGAAAATTATATTTAATATGTATCTCTGACTCTTTAAGTATAATTTAATACTAAAAAAGTTAGGTCAAAATCTGAGACTTTACCAATCTATGAAAATAAATTCACTGATAGGCAGAACCATCGACCAAACTCTAAAAGTATTTTCCTAAAACTGAACTATTTAAGAAAACTCTCAATGGACCCATATACACACGTATAGATACAAGGACACAAACTATGGGAATAAAATAAAAATAATAAAGTGATCCTACATTGATTTTACTTCTTTAAATGTTTAACATTAAACGTTAAAAGACAAAATCATCTTTTTCTCTTTTGATATTAACAGAATACGCAGAGGATTTAATCTTTTTTGTAATAATTAAATTTTTATACTTTAAGTTGTAAGCTAAGAAAGAGAAATAAGGACACAAAGGAAGAGTATGTTGCAGAAGTTACAGAAAAACAATAGGAACATTTACAATACCTTAGCTGCAAGGTGAAATAATTGATTAGCTTTTGCCTGTAAGAAGCAGCAACAGTAGGGCCTTCCAGATACTCCAGTCTCACTGTTTCCCAAGCCTAGGGAGAAAAAGAGGAAATACTGAGCTCTGTTTTATGTAAGTCACTGTACATCTAACAAGAGATTTGTAAAAAAGAATTTGTAATTATATCTATTTGATAGCTCTATAATAGAAATGACTCTTAAATGTTTTTAAATTTAGGACATATTTATTTGATAAACTATTATTAGATTAAGAATTCCTGTACCAATATTTACCAGCTCAAAATATAATTCAATTCAAACTTTAGTTAATACATTAAAAATCTCACAACTATGGGATGAAAAGTTACTAAAAAAAAATAAATTACATTTAAACAATACACAATAAAGAAAGGAAAAAGATAAGGCTATGAAATTGCAAAGATTTCACATCAACAGATATGATACAGCATACTCAAATGAAAGACTTCATTTGCAATTGTATACATATATAAATCAACCATGGCATTGCAGATGACAGGAATTACATTAGCCAAAACTTCCTAAAGATATACTTCTATGTGCTAAACATCTTTCTAGTACCTCACCAGGATCAAGAACCACCTCAATTAATTCTCTTCACAATCCCTTTGGTAAACTGGCAAAGTCTGTCCAGGGCTTAGAATTTGCCCAAGTTTATATAGGTATTAATCCATGAAAAGGAGGCTGACTGGCTTACAGAGTCTAAACTCCTAATGCATGTGCACATAACAATGTTTTGGTCAAAACAAACTACATATATTATGATGATCCTATAAAATTATAATGAAGCTGCCCTATACAGGCATACTATTTTAAAACTTTTATACCTAATTTTAACCGTACCTTTTCTGTGTTTAGATACACAAACACTGTACAGTAACATGCTGTGCAGTTTTACAGCCTAGGAGCAATAGGCCATACCATATAGCCTACATATGTGTTAGGTTGTGCCATCTAGATTTGTGTATGTACACTCCACGATGTTCACACAATGATAAAATCACCTAATGATGTGTTTCTCAGAACATACTCCCATTGTTAAGAATTGCATGACTGTATGGTAATACCAGCATTTCAATGAAATACTGCTGAAAAAAACATTTTTTCTGTTCAGGAAACAAACTACCTTTAAGAAACTTTTTTTGATCTTTTGTGTCTGAGAGTTTTTAATTTTTAAAATTGTACTGTGGTAAGAACACTTAATATGAGATCTACCTGCTTAATAAATTTTCAAGTGGGTATCACAGTATTGCTAACTACAGGGATAATGTTGTATAGCAGATCTCTAGAATTTATTCATTTGGCAGAAACAATCTTGCTACTGCACTCCAGCCTGGGTGACAGAAGAGACCCTGTTAAATAAATAAATAAATAAATAAATAAATAAATGCGTGCCTAAAATAACATTACCTGCAGATGTTGAAACCTGAGCAAGCCACAACCATAAGTCAACAAACGCATTTTGTGTAAACTGTGAATAAGGGAGGTCAAGAAAGTCCAGGACATCTCAGGATAGAGTTCCATCAATTCTGATTCACTCACACCATTGTGACTAACACTGACAAGGCACAGAATCTAGGTAGAAAAACAATTAACAGTAATCATAAAGCACCTCTATAAGTAATAGCCATTAAAATTTCCATAATTCTTTTAAGCCAATTTTTAAACAAAACTTTTAATTCAAATGATTTAATAAATCAAGAAAGAGATTTTTTAAAACTCACTGTCCCAAAGGCATCAATCAAGAATAAGATAGTGTATATATAAAATCTAGCACACCAAAGATAACACGCATGTAGAAAAAAGCGTAGTGAAAATTAAAACTGCATAAAATATATTATTACAATTAATGGCAGAATTCCAATTCCAGGAAGACAGCGGAAGAAAATAGTATGAATATCAGACACATTTCTAAAAGCACAGCTGAGCCTGGAAAAAAAGAAAGGGAAATCCTCCAACTGCCCAAAATGAATAAGAAATTGAAATTGGAGTGCTGAGGGCTGGAACTACTGTCTATGGGGGCAGCAGAGCTAGAGGACAGCAGCAGCCCCCTAGGAACTTACGGGCTTAGGTTTTCACAGCCACCGTGGGATGGAAGGTGAGCCCTTAAGCTGTGTGAGGCAAGGAGTTGGAACTAGATTTCTTGTCAATACCAGGACCTTTGAAGGGCTCTGAAGGACCTTCATCCTCAGTGAAGGGGTGCATGAGAAAAACATTAGCTCACAGACATGGAGAGAATACAAAGAAGCTCGTGGGCTTGGAGTGGGCTGAGAAGTCCAAACCCTGGGAACCACCAAACTGAAAAGTTAACATAAAAATAGATCCAGGTTCAAACTATGAGGTTGCTACATATACGTTTTCAAAAACCAAAACTGAATATATCAACAAAAAACTAAAATGTTATTTTAATTACAAAGCACTTAAATCTAAAAATATAAATGGAAAATTAGACAAGGCAATTGTGAAGAATAATCATAAAAGGAGATTTGCCCAAGTAACTATCCTAAAGCTCACTTTAAAGTTCTAACAACTAAGACAGTGTGATATTGGCAAAGAATAGGCAAAATCAGAACAGGAGAGGCTAGAAACAAACTCACATTTATCTGTGAGCTTGATATTTGTCAGGTGGCACTGCAAATGAGCAGAAGAGATGTATTATTTAGTAAAAAGAACAATTATCCATATGACAGAGGATTAAAAAGTAGATTCCTTCCTCACAAAATAAACAAAAAGATAGCAATGAGACTTAAGGACTTCATACATGAAGAACAAAACTGTAAAACTTTTTGAAGAAAATTATTTGTGCGTGTGTATACACACATGCATATATATATATATATATATATATATGAAATAAAGCTTGGTGTAATGAATGACAATGACACTATAAAGTTGAAAGACAAGAAGAAAACAGGAAAAATACATTCATTTGCAAATTTTATAACAAAGGAGTTGTTTTCAGTATGCAGTTATTGAAAACGCCTACAGATCAATAAGGAAAATGACCCAATTAAAAAATGGGTAAAGACTTGAAAGAGCAATTCAGAAAAAAAAGAAAACAAGGATAGTCAATAACATCAAAAGATGACAAATCTCAATGATAATCAGGAAAACACAAATTTCCACAAGCATACTACGGTTATCAACATTCCTGCATATGCCTGAAACATATTTAAGCACAAATTTTAAAAGATTTATTTACCTGAAGTCATACACACACAAAGCAAACTAACATTCCTTCTTATAAGTATATTACATTTTACCTGCTTCATTAGTTCTTTATCCACATCATTTGCCATGGACTCCTGGATGGAGTGCAGAATAAGCCTATACAATGAAACAGTATCTTGACACTGGAAACATTGATGAAGGATTTTATCTAAATTGCCTGCTCTCCCAGCACTGTCGGAATTGAGAAGAGATTTAATTTCTTACAGACTGCCAACATCTGTGAAAATTTTGAGGTAGAGTAAAAGCAATGTGAACTCTATTTTTTGTATTGCAACCAATAACAAATTCAATAAAACATGATACAGGAAAGTGGTAGTGTTACGGGGCTGCTAGAGTCATTGGGTTTATTTTGCTATATATCATTTAATTCAGTGCAATAAACATATGCTGAAACCTACTATTTGTCAAGCAATTACTATGCATTATGGAACATAAAAATAAGTCAGACATGGTTCTTATCATCCAGAAGCATGCCACCTACATACAGGAAGCAGGGAAATGATGATAAGTATTGTTAGTTAGCCATGCAAATTAAATTTGCGTGGAGCCAGAATTTTGAAAACATAAGGCTAAACTAAAGAAAATCATTAAGTAGGAGGGTTTGCTTTAAAATATTACACAATATTTACCAGTTTTAAAAAATAATATGAAGATGTACAGAGAGAAAAAATAAAGGGCTCATGATCCCTTTAAAATAGATACTTTGAATGAACATTATTAAAAGTATGAAAAATGACTCACACTCTTGAATCATGCTCATTGTATCACTGATGTTCACAGAGGACAGATGTGTTATCACAACTAAGTGGAAAGGATGGTGGAAATATCACGGCCAGGCTGGGCACAGTGGCTCACATGCTGTAATCCCAGCACTTTGGGAGGCCAAGTAGGCAGAATGCTTGAGCCCAGGAGTTCAAGACCAGCCTGGCGATCGTGGCAAAACCCCACCTCTACTAAAAATACAAAAATTAGCCAGGCATGATGGTGAGCTCCTGCAGTCACAGCTACTCAAGAGGCTGAGGTGGGAGGACCACTTGAGTTTGGGAGGCAGAAGTTACAGTGAGCTGAGATCGAACCACCGTGCTCCAGGCTGGGCAACAGAGAGTGAGACACTGTCTCAAAAACAAAAACTAAGATGAAATATCGTGGGCAATGTAAAGTTTCAGAAGAATTTTTTATTTCAGATTTGGTGCTCAAGATGAGAACGTGGAATTAAGAGACAAGAAGTACTAGATTCGGTGTCTGGAAATACATGTGCTAGAATTGCCACTGATTGCAATGAAAAACAAAAAACGTATTAATCTTTTTTTTTAAACCTCAGATTCAGAAAAGACAAAGTAGAGTGATGTTATACTGAAGAAGAAATAAAAGTAGTAAAACATTCTAATAGTTGAGAATAGAGTAGGGTAAAGCCATACCAAGGAAATAAAAGTAGTGACACTCTAATGCTTATCTAAAGGCAGATTACTAATGGATATCTAAAATAGAACTATTTTATAATAAAAAGTTTATCAGGATTTAAGAAAAGAGATAATTAAAAATTCCTACCTACATATCTACATCCTGATATTCAAGGACACCTGAAATAATATTCTAACCCTTAGTTGCTTCCTTCAGTTTCCCAAAGATAGGGCCCACAAATGAAGGCGAGGGTGGCTTTCTCTTGCATCCTCCAATATGGAACAGGTTAGTGTGAAGAAAATTAGACAATTTTATCAAGTTCCGACAATCATAGGCTACTCAATCTTCACTGATAAGTCATGTTCTCACAAATGTTAGTATCACTATTTAAATAGAATCAGAGTGGCTCAAGAGATTGGTGTAGTTGATCAGTTCTCAATTTTGCAGGGTGAGAAAGGGTCTGCAGCAAGCACAAAACATGCAGATCATGTAAAACAACCACCACTTACCGTGCGATCATTTTGCCGAAAAGGGTGACATAAAGGGCATTGCAGGTTGTAGCAGAACGACAGTGTCGTTCTAGCTGCTTCTCCTGCACCAGTTTACCAAGAAAAACAAAACAGAAATACAAAAACTGGAATTAAGCGGTCTTTACTACCCAGCCATCAACAAATACCCCAGGAGAAATAACACCGTTGCTGCCATCAGTGATATCACACCGTGTAGTGGTGGGTCCCGGGCTGTAGTCAGCCTTCCAACTGCAGACCACAGATGTGGCCAGTAGGAAAATGCTTTTTTGCTTTTAAAATACCTACTTAATATTACATAGTAAAGTAAACCTTAAGATGAAAATCTTTTTATTGCTTCTTCTCTACCTGTCATTAGTCTAAGAGGGAATACATTTACCAAAGTGATTACTAAACTCCAATTTTCCTTATGACAGACCCCCTATACTGAATTTTAAGTCTTGTATAAGATGTCTCACAGGAAAGATAAGAGAGAGTAAAAGATTGCATCAAAATTAAAAATACACACCTGCTCTTTACTCAATTTGATGTCTACAGAGTGGCATTCTGCAATTATAATAGATTTTGCATCTTTTGGACTTAAGGGATCGAGATGAAGTGTAGGCCACAACCTTTTATTTAAAGAAAAGAAAAATGAAATTTAATAATACAGCAAGAACTGTAATTACCCACAATTTAAAATCCACCACAAAAATTAATTTTTATACTGCTTTTGTAAAATAAGTAAAACTAATGTCTGTTAATCATATTAATTAACATAGCTAACTCATTCTAACGTGTATCATTACTTTCAGCAATGAATCACAATAGAGTGTTACAAGATAAACAGTGTATACATTAGATAATTACATGGTAAAACATTTCTAGTTCTATGTTCCATACTATCAGCAAAACTAGCTTAAGTACCTATGAGCAGTGGCACCAGACGCAATTATTGTCCACAAGTACTTATAAGGCAATTAAAATTTAACTATTACAGCATACATTCTCAATGTGGAAGTGAAAACTACACTTGTGGAAAGTGAAAAAAACTTACTTTTTATGTCTAAAGTACACATAGATACACATATCTATATACATAAACTGATATAAAATATGTGGGTGGTATTAAAATTTCTTGGGGGAAGCAATTACAAACAAACTGTCTACAAAGGCTCCTTATGGAAGCAAAAACAGGTTGAGAAACACTGTTCCATGGGATCCAATTGCTCTAATACTTTTGTTGTTTGCTTTTGAGACGGAGTCTTGCACTGTTGCCCAGGCTGGTACACAGTGGCTCGATCTCAGCTCACTGCAACCTCCGCCTCCCAGGTTCAAGTGATTCTCCTGCCTCAGCCTCCCAAGAAGCTAGGATTACAGGTGCCTGCCACCACACCTGACTAATTTTTTGTATTATTAGTAGAGACAGGGTTTCACTGTTGGCCAGGTTGGTCTCGAACTCCTGACCTCGTGATCTGCCCGCCTTGGCCTCCCAAACCGCTGGGATTACAGGTGTAAGTCACCGCACAGGGCTGTTTGTTTTTCAAGACAGAGTTTCACTCTTGTGGCCCAGGCTGGAGTACAATGGTGTGATCTCGGCTCACTGCAACCTCCACCTCCTGGGTTCAAGCAATCCTCCTACCTCAGCCTCCTGAGTAGATGAGATTACAAGCGCCTGCCACCATGCCTGGCTAATTTTTGTATTTTCAGTAGAGATGGGGTTTCACCACGTTGGCCAACTTGGTCTCGAACTCCTGACCTCAGGTGATCCACCCGCCCCAACCTCCCTAAGTGCTGGCATTACAGGCATAAGTCACGGTGCCAGGCCACTCTACTACTTTTTTAAGGGCCATTAAAATAAGCTTGTACTTCAAAATAACAGGTGTCTATTATTCCCAGCCCAGCCCCTTCTCTATTTTCCTCATCTATAAATTCAACTGCCTGTTAGATATTGTTACGTGAAGCTACTCAAGCTAACCATGACTAAACACTAAACTCATCACCTTTTCCCCACAACCCGCCTGTCCTTTGTGTTTCCTATTTCAGTTCATGAAACTACATTAATTAAACTCCAGAATCATACTGGCTCTTTCTTTTTTCCTCACATCCCAGATCTACCTAACCTTTCACCAAAAC
>NW_016107655.1:860114-881004 GCF_001604975.1 Cebus imitator
CCGCCTCCCAGGTTCAAGTGATTCTCCTGCCTCAGCTTCCCGAGTAGCTGGGATTAAAGGCATGTGCCACCATGACCAACTAATTTTTGTATTTTTTGTAGAAATGGGGTTTCACCATGTTGGCCAGGCTGGTCTCAAACTGCCGGCCTCAAGTGATCCGCCTGCCTTGGCCTCCCAATGTGCTGAGATTATAGGCTCACACCACTGCACCCAATCCTATAGATTGTATTTTTTTCATAAATTCACCGACTTCTCCCCATCCTCACTGCAACTTACATAAAAAACATGAAAACCATAAATGCATATTAAAAACCTTTCCTTGTTTGTACTTAAAACATTTCATGTAATCTGAAAGAACTAAAGTTGGCATCATACCTCCATGCTGGAGGGCATGTTTCTACATTCACAGAAACAATTACTCTTACATTCACTGGCAGTGGATCTATCAGCCATTTCATGTGTTTTTCAACTTGCTTAAAAATATAAAGACAAAATTCAATCTATTAATCAAAATATTTCAAAACAATAGAAATTCTCATTAAGTTTATCTAATTAAGGACAAAAATCTTATTTTGGGGTGATTTATTTTAGAATTTTAAAAGAACAAGTAGCAAAACATCACCAATTTGAACTCTGGACATGTAAGGAAGTGTGAAGGCCCTAAAAATATGTCAAAACAAACAGAATTTGCTAATTGTGTAAATTCGGTTGGTCTTTCTCAATAAGATATTAGTGTCTGTGGGCTTACAGTATATTTTTTTAATCCATGTTTCCTCCCTAGAAATGAAGCAGAAATGTAAAAAATAACATCATATTTTCTTCTCACAAACATATAATTTATATGCCTGTTCTAGCCATTACTGAATTCTCATCTTTTTCTGAGTGTATCCATAGGTAACAAATGGAAAACGGTACCTGAACTTGATCTATAGAATCAATAATGATGATGATGCTGCCTTGATGACGAGCAGAGAGTTTTTCCAGCCAATGTGGAAATTCTTCCAGAAGCTTAGCAGGATCCAGTGTCAGAGCAGAAACTGACCAAGAGTGCTGCATCAACTACAAGGTAAGAACGTACACAAACTGAAGTCGTTACACTTTATCCGAGCTGGGGGAGATATTTCTATTCCCACTTCTTTATAAACCAAAATCAAGTCACCAAGAGGACCTGATTGTATCGAATATTATTTTTAACCGTATACAAAATCAAAGCAGGTGGATAATATTGAAAACTGGTTTACCAGTAGGTACTTACTAGTCTCAACAATTTCTGAATCTAAATAAAATTCTGTAATTCCAAAAGATGGCATACTCTACCTTTAGAGTTAGTCGTTTAATAATTAAGGAGGACTCTGAGCTGGTTGACATGGGCCTTCCCACAAAATGGGAAAGAATCAGTGTGCTGGGGGAATTCTTCTGTTGTAACTGAATCCTGAAAGACAAAGAGAGAACTTTTATAAAACTGATAAAGCTACTTGACTGTCAATAAAAAAAGAATTCACAATGCAGCAAACATCAAATATTGCCTAACTGAGCAATCAGATGGTCAGTTACTTTTAAATAAATATGGAGATTTCTGTATTTATTCCACTTTTAAATCATCCTAAATAATCTTTTAAAAAATTGTAGATTCACTTTAATTACAAATTGATGTTAATTAACATAAACCAAAGTACTTTACAAATGAGGGTAAGGTATTAGTAAAATAAGCATTAACTTTTAACTAAAAATTCCTATTAGAGGAAAATTTGTTAGGTACAAAAATATTATTTCCAAACGTAACTTTAAATAAAAGGGTAATAAAAAGGAAACAACTACATATGCTAACTCATCAATGTAAATAATTACGAATGAAAGAAAATATTTTTACTGCTTGTTTTTAAATAACGAAATAATACAGTTTATTAGCTTATATGAAACCTAGTCCATAATTCAAGGAACTAGACTGCATTCATGGTAAAGGTTATCCTTAATTTTAATATTCTGTAGAACGTATTTCACTCTAATCTGTTTTTGTCTTGTTTCAAATATTTAAAATCTTAATGAAACTTTTAAATAAAGCCAGTAATTAAAAATAAAGGCATATTACTCTATAATCCACCTAATAACATGTCACGTTATATGACACGTTATATCACATATGATCACTTCCTTACATAGCACTCTCATATGTCTTACCTATGATCTATATACATAATCATGAATGCTCATGCTTCCTATTCCTTTCTCATTCTATATCTTCTCTCTGACATTGAAATTCTACGAATTTCAGGGCATGAACTATTGTTTTACTCCTTTGAACTTTTTTAATGTTTTATGTAGGCCACACAGGAAGGCAGGCATGCAATACATTTTGTTGAATAGACTCAGTAATTCAAACAATGACAACAACAATTTAATTGCACTGCATCATACCACTTTGATAAAAGAAGAGACTTTCCAGAACCTGGTCCTCCAGACACCAGAAGAGGTGGAATTGGGGCTGGTGCTGCCACTAGATCATTAAGGCGTTGGTAATACTAGAAAAAAAAAAGAATTTAAATTGTAAGGAAGCACATGCCTCTGAGACTACTGAAGAGTCAACTTCCGATTATTCTCTGAAAACACTGGAGAAAAGCTTCATGAGAAAATGAAATTTACTTTCAGTTGACAGCACCCTCATAATTGCCTATTTTTATGGCTGGCAAAAACATGGCTAAACTAGTAAACTAAGAATGGGCTCCAATCTCCTCTACACATAGTATTGCTGTAAATTAATGGGTAAAGGACAACATTTCAGGTCCCTGTGTGGTTTTGCAACACTCAAATGTTTCTAGAATGTTGCAGGGAGCTCACTGTAGCCCCCAAACCACAAAATGTATCGCAGAAGACCTTGAAGGTACTGGTAGGTGACCTAGATCTCATGGTCAGGCAATAAACACCTGTCCTGGGAATCACCTCAGTTTCTGGGGGTTGCTGAGAAAAGGTCCAAATAAGAGCAGTTTTCAACTGAGGACTTGAAGTCTCTCAACCCGCCCAAGAGAATCAGGTTAGCTTAGGCTGCCTGAGATATTTCTGAAACTAAGTGAGTTCTGTGTAAAGTCCAAGAACTCATATTTCCCAAGCTTTCCCCAGAAACTCAAAACTGGTTCAAAGCTGAAAAGGATATACTCATAAACCAAAATATCTTAGTATTTATTAAGGAGTTTCCAAAGTTATCTTGAGAGGTGAGTTTTTCTTAAGTGTACCAACTGTCTAAATGACAGCTGATGAGGAATTTTAAAAAGTATATAGCAAGTAGTTTGCAGCCAGCTTTAGGCCAGCTGTAGAGTAGCACAATTCTCCAGCAACTATAATAAATTACTTGGTATAGTTTTTCCATCAATTTTTCTACTTGTTATATTTAATTAACAAGCAGAAAATTTATATCTCTAAAGAATATATTCCCCAGGAACTAAAATAATTTGGATAGAAATGATACTCCTGAAGGAGCAAAGAAAGTATTAATTTACTACCTCATAAGTGCTAACGACTTAGTTCATGGTCCCACAGAAAGTTCATTTCTAGGATCCATGCTTCCTAAGTTAAGACCCCTTGCTATAAAAGAAAAACCACTGGATTTGGAGTCAGGAGAGAACTAGGTTCAACTCCCAGATCTGCAATCTACTCGCTGTGTACTCTTAGGCAAACCATAATTTGAACTTCAGTTTCTTTCTTTGTAAAATAACAATAGCAATACTTCTTGTAAAATAACAACTAACATTTATCCTGTGCAAGGTACTATGTTAAGCACTTTATGTGCATCATCTAGTTTAATCCTTGCAACAACCCTGTGAGGTAGGTACTATTAGTTATTCTCACTTTACAGCCAAGAAAGTCAAAGTTTAGAGTGGCCAAGAAACTTGAAGAAATCTAGTTAGTAAATGATGGAACCAGGACATTAACAGTCTAAATTATAGAAGTTGTGTAAAAATACAACTGATAAATTAGCTATTAAAATATTACTTACAATACTAGTTCTTACATGAATTTTTAACTATTAAGTATTAAATTTTTTTTGAACTTGCACATAGATCTCATTGTATACTTCAAGTTCTGATAATTTGTTTAGAGATTTAAGGAGGATGTTGGTAAGACTGATAAAGAAGGACTTGTCTGCCTGTTTCATGAACCACTGTGTTTTGTTTTCTAAATGTAATATTTTGATTCAAGAATTGGAAGAAAAGACAGGCTTATTATTCTTTTTTCTTTTTTTAAAAAGACAGGGTCTTGCTCTGTTGCCCAGGCTGGAGTGCAGGGGCATGGTCATGGCTAACTACAGGCTTGACCTCCTGTACTCAACTGATCCTCCCACCTCAGCCTCCCAAGTAGCTGGGATTATAGGTGTATACCACCATGCCTGGTTAACTTTTGTATTTTTTGTAGAGACAAGGTTTCGCTGTGTTGCTCAGGCTGGTTTCAAATTCCTGAGCTTAAAGCAATCTGTGTGCCTCAGCCTCCCAAAGCGTTGGCATTACAGGCATGAGCCACTGCACCTGGCCTCAGCCTTACTATCCTTACCAAGTTTCCTAGCTGTCCTAATCCTGGTCTGGGTGGGTGGCATAATAAATATGTGGTTGATAAATTCTAGTCTGTAACTAAAAATGTTAGCATATTTGAATCTCACATATCTTTCTTAAGACACAAACCTAAGCACATTTCAACATGGATAATCAAACCATGAGATCAGACAACTAATACAATCATAAACCCTAACTATATTTAGATGAAAATACAATCATAATACAGCCTGTAGGTGGTGGCAGATCTTTGTTGGAATAATACTCCAAGCACTTACTTTCTCAAATCCCAACTCATGGGCTGAATTAGAAGCCTGCTGAAAAGTTTCCATTTGCTCTTGTTCATCATGGATGTCCCACAGAACATCACCAAAATCATCTTCTTCTGGACTGGAATCCTCACTGCCCAAATCCTTAGACTCCAGGTCTGTGTTCTCAAAACCCAGTATGTCCTGAACACAAAGAACAACGACACAAAAATGAATGAAGAAAATAAAGATCTTACAGCAGGGGTGAGCAACCAGGCCCAAAGTGGGCTTCACCTACTTTCAGGAGGGCAAGTTCAAACCTACAGCCTTTGTATAATAACCTTATAACTACAATAATAATAATAAGCACAACTACAATAAACTTATACCTATAGAATAAACATGAATTTAAAAACAAAAGAAATAAAAATGTTAAAATAATAGAAACAAATACTTCTTTTTATAAAAAATAAAATTAAAGAAATATTTGAATTCCATGAAATTTGTTTTCTGAAAAATATTATACAACATCTTTGGTTGTATCTGCCTGTTGAATAGTTATAAAGTACCAATTACTAGGAAATATGCTATAATAATTGAATTACTAAGAGATGTAATTTCTGGGTATCAAGTATTTCTACTTTTATATCTAGTCTTTATAGTAAGTTACTAAAAATGTATTCTCCTTTAAGCACTAATGACGGTAAGTACCTTCACTTTCACTTGCTGCCATTCATTCTACTCAATTAATTTTGTTAATCTTGGTCCCAAAATTCCCAAGATTGTGGAGAAGATCAAGTTTCATAAAGACAATCTTTATACTAGAGAGCACCATACAAAATGCGTTACCAGATGTTGTAACATTACGTTCTGGGGCCCACTCTTTTTCTCTAATAATAAATCTCCATACTTCCTACTTCTCAAATAGGGTCCCTGGTTGCCTAGGGGAGGTGTCAGAAGGTGTGGGCAACCACAGGCTAAACATGGTACATCTTCCTACTGTGCCCATTCTGCTTGAGGATGAGGGGAGTGATAAATTACCATTATTACTATTTTATCTCTCTTTTTTTGAGACAAAGTCTCACTCTGTTGCCCACGCTGGAGTGCAGTGGCACGATCTTGGCTCACTGCAACCTCCGCCTCCCGGGTTCAAGTGATTCTAATGCCTGAATCTCCTGAGTAGCTGCGATTACAGGTGCCTGCCACCACGCCCAACTAATTTTTGTATTTTTAGTAGAGATGGGGTTTTACCACCTTGGTCAGGCTGGTCTCAAACTCCCCACCTCAGGTGATCCACCCACCTTGGCCTCCCAAAGTGCTGGGATTAAAGGCATGAGCCACTGTGCCTGGCCTGTTACTATTTTTTTCTAATATACAATTTAAAATTATTTTTTATATTAAACACAAACATAGACATAAATCAGGCAGAATATATAACTCACATAAATTTTTAAGACAGCACATGAAACTTTATAGAGACTTTCAGCTCAAGGCCCCTCCCTGGTCCAGGTTCTCATCCCCCTTTGGAGGCATGCTTTCACCCTCCTCTTCTGTTAGGGATAACATGGTGGGAAAACCTGAGAAGGACTTTCCTAATATATAAAAATTCAAAGGGTACACCGAGGAGCCTCCCTATTGAATAAAATGAACATTTTCTCTCAAATAGTTTTTAGCTAGCACTTTTGTAATATGTTGTACACTTAGGTACTGAAGCATCAAATAGTCCTGTGAGTCAGATGAGAGAGAAAGATATTAATACACGGTCCCAGTAATACCACGAGCATACCACAGGATGGACCCCCAACAGCAACAATAGCGCTTTCCTCAGTTACTGTGTTCAAAAAGACAAGCAAGGGGTTTTCTCTGGAAAATTCAGTTTTATAGAAAGCGATCTTAAAATATTTTAGATGAAATCTTACAGAGAACGCATATTTACCTGTTTAATAATCTTTTCTACACAAACGTAAGTTTTATATACTCCTTCTGCAGGAGCTCCTGAGTGATCAATGATCTGGAAAAAAAAGTTTAAGAATAATGAGAAAGACCATAATATCAGAAGGAAGTGGTGGTAAATATTTTCATAGTGCTTCTGTGATAGGAACTATTCTAAATATTTAACATGTATTACGTCACTTATCTTCACAACAACCTTAAGAAAGATACTATTATTACCCATTTTATAGAAGAGTAAACTGAGTCAAGGTAAGTAACTTGTCCAGGGTCACACAAGGGATTTAGTGTGAAAAATGGAGCAATAAAACAAGAAGTATACATTTTTTTTTCCCTGTCTCCAAATTTTCTCTTATGTATTTCCATACCACTTAATATATTTACCCTTCAAAATGCATCAAAATCTGGCCGGGCACGGTGGCTCATACCTGTAATCCCAGCACTCTGGGAAGCCAAGGCGGGTGGATCACAAGGTCAAGAGATTGAGACCATACTGGCCAACATGGTGAAACCTCGTTTCTACTAAAAACACAAAAATTTAGCTGGGCATGATGGCGCATGCCTATGGTCCCAGTTACTAGGGAGGCTGAGGCAGGAGAATTGCTTAAACCTGGGAGGCGGAGGTTACAGTGAGCAGAGTTCACACCACTGCACACCAGCCTGGTGATGGAGCGAGACTTCATCTCAAACCCCACCCCCCCAAAAGAAACAAAAATGTATCAAAATCCAATTTTATGTCAGTAAAGCTATAATTCTACAAAGGACAAAAGCAAAATAGTATTTTACTACGTCTTTCTAGTTTTACTAGTCTAACTGAATTTGCTGAAAGAAGAAAGCCCAATCTGTAAGAACATGTATATTGCTATAAATAATTAATATTTGATAACAGAATAAGGCAATTATTTCACAACGCATACCAAGTGAACAAGCATGGAGATTTACCCTATATTTACATTTATAATCATGGTAGAGAGATCTTATTTCACTCCTATTTTATAAAATAAACTCACTCTTCCAGCATACTAAATTTTTTAGAGTTATAGAATAAAGAGAATAAAAAAGATAAATTAATCTTTTTTTGTGGTGGGATTACAGGCATGAGCCACTGTGCCCAGCCTACTACTATTTTTTTCTAATATATAATCTAAAATTGTTTTTTTATATTAAACACAAACATAGACATAATATCAGGCAGAATATATAACTCACAAAAATTTGTACTTTAAATTTATTTAAATATAAATAAAATAATATTTATTTATATTTAAATAAATTAAATTTTATTTAATTAAAACAAAGAATGAAATGGCTCTGGAGATTGTAATAAAAATGCACTTCCTTTTTGTTTTAGCCTCTTTAGTTTTATATGTCATGCTGGTCTCAAGCTATCTTTTCAATACTAAATGATGGAAAGAAAAATGCTAGTATTTCCACTTGATTTTATTTCCTGGCTGGGCACAGGGAAATGAAATCTCTGTAAAAATCCTATAGTTGTTTTCCATTGTATTATTCACATTAACTATAGACATTTACCAAGTTACCTCCATGTACAGTAATAAAAAGGCTCTAATGTCTATTCTAAAAGTTATCCCAACATGCATCTAGGAATGAACAAATTTCTCTCACCCCATCATCAGCTTTTTGCTTTCCCCAATGCTCTCAGGAAAGGTCACTATGAAAAGTCTCCTCCTGCAGCGTGGGCAACATAAGACCCCATCTCTACAAAAATTTGAACAAAGTAGCCAGGGTGTGCCTGTAGTCCCAGGTGGGAGGATTCCTTGATCTCTGAGCCCAGGAGTTTGAAGCTGCAATGAGCTATGAACATGCCATCACACTCCAGCCTGTGTGACAGAGTGAGACTCTGTCACTTAAAAAAAAAAAAGTTTCCTTCTGACACTGATCCTTGGTCAGTGGACAGAAGAACTCTGTGCTTGGGAGAACAGCACAAAATACCTAATCTGATCATTCAGATAATAATTTTGCTAGCCACACATAGTGATTTATTTCTCTTTTTCTTACAACTCACAACCAACCTGTTAAGAAAGTCTATTGGCTCTACTGTCAAAATTTACTCAGAATCCTATCACTTCTTATTATTTCCTCTACCACCACCCTGCTTGGAGCCACCAGCATCTCAGACTCTGCACACTACCCCTGAACGACTGCCTGTTTTCAACATGGCAGCCAAAAAGATCATTGTCAGATGAACACGCCAGCCCTCATTCTGTCACTTACAGTTCTGCAATGGCGCCTCATCTCATTCCAAGTGAAAAGCCAAAGTTCTCAAAATGGCCTCCGAGGTTCTTCACAATCAGTGAGGCCCCCTCACCTCCTACGCCCCGCACTATCTGCTCCAGCCACACTGGTTTCTCTCCCCTCCCCAGACATGCCAAGCTCAGGTCCACCTCAGGGCTTTTGCTCTACCTCTTTCCTCACCTAAGTGTGTTCTTCAAAAATGCCTATGAATTTTACCTTGGCTTTGTTGGTCTTGTTTAGATTAGAAACTTGATCAATCAGTTGCTGGACGGAGTCAGAACTGACTTTTCCATCTTCCAAACGATGACAGATTAATCGTGGTTTTCCTTCCGGGTTTTTCAGAAAAGCTTCTTCACAGTCTTCCAATAAAAGGCTAGATAGGAAATCAGCATTTTGTGTGCTATACTGCATGGTGGTAGCAAGCAGTTAGTTAATCAACCTAAGTGCCAATAACGGAGTTTTACTACAATGACAAGTGGCCAGAAAAGGCCCAACTGCAGAACAAGCGAAGCTTGCCAAAAACCGATGTGTTATGGCTCTCTTCCAGCTTGTTCTTAAAATATAATATGTTCATTAGCCAACAGTGAGGATAAATATAATTATGCATTAAATTATAAAGCATATATAATTTTAATATTTAAACCTAAAAAAGATCTCAAAAACACTCTTAAACTTGGCTCAAAATAATGGACCAGACTCATGAGACTTTGAAAATAGATGGCAAACAAAATTCCATTTACAAATGTTTAATTTCGAAATTAAACATTTGTAAATGGAATTTTGTTTGCCATCTATTTTCCTTTGCTTTTGGAATACAAGCAAGCAGGATGTCACGCACAGTGAGGTGCATAGGCACCATCCAGGGCAATGGCCAGGTTCCTGCGCTGCTTTTCCAGGTGTTCTCCTTAATGCCTTTAATTTGACCCAACTCCCTTCATGGCAGAATCACAGGAGAAATCTCCTACAATGAAAGATGGGAAGTGAAAATATGGTGAGTCCAGGAGAGGCCTTCAGTCCAGAAAAAGGTTTGAAAACGAGGAATTCTTTGCTCTTGATAGGCCCTCCTTCATTACGTCAGCACCCTTGTTGGGCAGACCAGGCTAAGAATGCTTGAGCCTACATAGGAGAGGTGCTTCTCTGTTTGGATGGCAGCCCCAAAGTTTCCAGAGTTTTCTCTTTCCCAGTCCTTTTAGCCTTTCCTCATCTAATAAATGACCCGAATCCTTATATCCAGGATATACTACAAGAAAGATCTGGGGGCAGGCTGGAGGAGGTTGGGTGACTGGCAAAAACCTTGATTGAGGTGAAAGTAAAAAAACCCTAAAAAACAACTTTATTACAGGGAACCAAAATTATATTTTATGAAAACTCTAGAAAAATCCTAGAACAATCTGCTGAGGCCTCTCTCTCTCTCCTTCCCTCCTTTCTTTTTTGCTCTTTTTTTTTCTTTTTGAGACAGGGTCTCACTCTGTCACCAGCCTGGAGCGCAGTGGTGCAATCACAGCTCACTGCAGCTTCAACCTCCTGGGCTCAACTGATCCTCCCACATCAGCCTCCCGAGTAGCTAGGCCCACAGGCACACACTAAGCTCAGCTAATTTTTGCATTTTTTGTAGAGATGGGGTTTCACCATGTTGTTCAGGCTAGTCTTAAATTCCTGGGCTCAAGTGATCCTCTCACCTTGGCCTCCCAAAGTGCTGGGATTATAGGCATGAAACACTGCGTGCAGCCCACTTTTACTGGGATTTTCTACACAGCAAAGGACACTGCAACCAATCCCCTTTCTAGAAAGCATTAGTTGAGTGCGGGTGTTGAACAATGAGAACACATGGACACAGGGAGGGGAACACTACACACTGGGGTCAGTTGGGGGGAAATAGGGGAGGGATGGTAGGGGGTGGGGAGCTGGGGAGAGAGAGCAAGGGGAGAAATGCCAGATGTAGGTGATGGGGAGGAAGGCAGCAAATCACACTGCCATGTGTGTACCTATGCAACAATTTTGCATGTTCTTCACATGTACCCCAAAACCTAAAATGCAATAAAATAAATAAATGGGGAAAAAAAAAGTTGTCTAGAGAAGCAAATTTTGTGGGGGGTGTGTGTGTAGAAGGGAGATACTACATAATTCAGAATTTGAAAATAAAATTACTAGCCCAAAATAAATAAAAAATAAGAAATGTTCTATTGTATATTTCTGTGCCAATCCAATCTATTCAAACCACAGAAGTTTTCTATGTTAAAATCATTCTGACGATTTTCTACAGAAATTTTGAATTTCAGTGGTTCATTTATCAATGCTTTGGGGGAAAAGTCTGCGACCCACTAGAAGATCAAAGAGTGGGTGTTCTGTTCAAGCACATGGTTGTATTTCAAAACCATTCCCTATAATACTGACCCATGGGGCTCAGATAAAGTGACGATCTCTGGGATTTTATTCAAATAATCTGGAGGAAGGGAAGCAGATGGTGCAGATGAAACAAACTAGTCACGAGTTTGTCATTGCTAAGGTTAGATAGTACACTAGGCCAGCTAATATGTTGATAAACTGCATGTTAGGATCCTTTCAGAAAGTAGCCTGAGCAGACAAAAATGCAGGGGAGGAGCTGCTAAAGAAGATGCAGCTTTGTGGAGTGGAGGAGTTACAACAGTGAGGCTGGGGCATAATGAAAAAAAGTTCAATTATAGAATAAACAAGAGCTTCCACTTGCCTAAATTCTATAAGGAAACTCCACAAGCGATCTGGTTAAAAAAAAAAAAAAAGTTAAAGGAAACCAGTAACAGGCCTAACAAGTCCTAAAAGGTGATTTTATTACTCTTTAGGCACAGAAGCCTCCCCAAGAGGGAATTCTCCTCCCTTGAGAAAGACTGATGATGCCCTGAGGAAAACCAGTCACAGTCACCCCTCTGTGCTGGTGTGCAAAGGAAGAGGCACCTCTTCTTCTACGTAGGTTCAAGCATTCTTAGTGAGTCTGGTCTGCCCAACAAGGGTGCCGATGTAATGAAGGAGAGCCAATCAAGGGCAAGGAATTCCTCATTTTTAAACCTTTACCTGGAATATTCCTACTCAGCCAGCGTCTCCTGGACTCGCCATATTTCAGTTCCTGTCCAACACCATAGGAGATTTCTCCTGGGATTTTTCTCTTCCCATGAAGGGAGGTGGGTAAAATTAAAGGCATTAAAGAAGAATATCAGATTTTGCCCCTGGAAAGCAGTGCAGGAGCCTGGCCTTTTCCTTCTAATGCACCTTCTCCAGTCAATGACATTGACAGGCACAGGGCCTGTGCACCTCACTAAGCGTGACTTCCTGCCTACTTTCCCTGCCCACAATTAAGCATGTTGTTAGCATAGCTTGCTCCAAATCCAATCATTTCACACCTCAAACCCATAAATTATGAGCTTCATAATTTCTTATATGAGGCCTGAATGGTGTAAGAAGCCAGTAAATAGTATCTTCAAGTAACTCAGTGGGTACCATCTGCACACAGGGGATAATTATTGACCAGGAAAGTGTTTCTCCATGGAGCTTCCAAGCTGCTCAGGAGAGGCTTTTCTAGATTCATCTTTTCGGCAGGATGGGGTTGTCATCAGGGTAGGTGAAGGCACAATCTGAGAGAAACAAAGGCTCCAACAGTCCGTTTGTGGTGTGGAGCCCATCCGCACTGCCATATCTCTTGATAGGCATAAATGAAACAAATAATCAAAATCATAAGCAACTGGAATAAGAAAAGTTTAGGTAACATAAGGCCAAAGCAGACTAAAAAGATTAAATTTAAAAAATTAAAATCCTTATTTCTTTAACAAGAAATTTAAAAACATGTACACTATAAAATATTACTAAAAGGAGATAAACAGAAATCTACTAAGCAAAAGTAATAAAATATGAAATAAGAGGGGAGGAAAACATTAAGAATAGTTTAAAATTAGAAAAGAAAAATAAATGTTAAAAGTGTAAAAATAATGTATACAATGTTTTATTAAAAAGTAAGGGGCTTCTTTGTTGGTTTTTGAGACAGGGTCATGCTCTGTCACCCAGAAACTTCCCTTAATATAAAGAAAAAAACAAAATGGTTTTACAGATCAAAGATAAGAATTAGAAAAAATAATTTAACAACCAATAACATACGTTACCAAGTAGGACAAAAAACTACTCAATTATTAAGTAATAAGATATATCCTTAATAAATATAAAAACAGGGAAAGAAAAGGGAAGAAGTGGATCGCAATGAAACCCAACTGAAGGCAATCAAGTTGAAGAACTCCTTAAGGATATTCTAGAGGAAGGCTCATTGTCCAGGTACTTTCCTGTTCACCTGACCACTAGACAAAATCTCAAGAATCAACAATGGGTTATACTGCAGGGAAACTGGTGAAAGTTAAGGCCCTATGTATATCTATACACAGTTAAAGTCAGAGTTGGTCCACAACTGAAAAAGCAAAATGCTTTGGAAGGGTTAAATTTAGACAGTACATCTAGAAAGAAAAATTAACCTCTTATTAAACTTATTCTGTCCTTTATCTCCATATCTAACTGGCGAAAGAAAATCTTTACTCACAGACAAGATTCATTAGCATGATTATATTCACATTACAACAACATTGTTCACTTTACTGGGTCTATTTAAATAGTAAGCGCCTCACAGCATGTAAATTATGATTCAACACCTCTACAAGTGATCAAGTACATGAACGTCATATGTAACACATAAAGTTCAAATGCCTCTGAGTTTATATCCAAAGCAAGAAAACAATGAAGGTTAATGTTGATTACTGAAATTAAGGGTTATTAACTTTTTCTGTAGAAGGCCAGATAGTAAACAGCTAAGGTTTTGTAGGACATATGGTTTCTGTTGTAACAATTCAGCTTTGCTATTGTAGTATGAAAGCAGCTGTAGAAAATATATGAATGAATGAATGAATGAATGTGGCTGCGTTACAATAAAACCTTATTTACAAAAACAGACTCCTGGCTAGATTTGGCCCTTGGGCTATATTTGCCAAACTCTGATTAAAATAGCTTTAAATTAATAATTCTGATAATATTACCTATGAAACAAGTCTAACAGCATAAAATTTTTAATTATTTTATTTAAGTGTGAAACAGTTGAATTTATTGAATTTCATGGATTGTTTTTTAGTATAAGGATGCAATTAAAATTTATCTTTGAAGTTTGTTTGCCAATCTCAATTCTATTTACAGGTTACTGCTTATAATAAATTACACTTTGTTTCAGCTTACCTTGGTAATGTTAAGTGAATAAATAAAATAACTAAAGAACTTTTCTCGATTTCCCATTTTCTTACAGTGAGATATTGATTTTCAACATCTATTGGAAAATAGACGGCATGGAAAAAGTATCCCATTGTCTCGCACATTCTCTTAAGTTTAGGTGAATAGTCCTAAAAACAAATGAAAACATGTAAAAGCTTCATGTATTTAACTAAAGATCTAGTGAGATTCATACTACTTAAAATAAAAAGCGTGCTTTAAAACAGGTTATACTGGATATCTTTTCATAAAAATTTTAAAAATCACACTTTAAAGAAAATCTTTAAGAGAAAAGGCAAGATTCTCACAAATAAAAATAATAATAGCTTAGCAACTTGGCCATTTTCTAGCTGAGAAATGACTTGTTTCAGAACAACGGGAGGCAGTATTAGGCTGTTTTGCTTTGTTATTTCTTTCTGTTATTATTACTATGAACGATCTGTTTTATGGTCATAGAGAGTGCAAAATATAGATCCACAGATCTGTATAGTAAAAAAAATCCATCATGATATATCAGAATGCTAAAGCAGAGGGACATAAGTCAAAAACACATAAATCTATAATTAGGTTAGTAAGTAATGATGACTATTATTATGAAAGAAATTAGTAATATCCTCAAAATGTTCTTGGTAACAACATATTCAATTACTGGATGGAAGCTTTGGGCTTTAAAATATTTTATCTTTTTACTAAAATTGAATAATCTCACAAAGGAAAGCTACATGAATTAGGTAACCAACAACAGGGAAGATGTTAACATAGCAGGTACAGCATGTGACACATAGATTCTATAAAATTCCCTTGGAACACTGGTAGGCAAGCTTTTTATATAAAGGTTCAGATAGCAAATATTTCTACAAAAATAATAATAGCTTAACGACTTGGCTGTTTTAGCAGGGATCTTTGCGGTTTATTTGGTTTCTATCACAATTCACTCTGCCATTGAATTGCTACTGTAGTGCAGCCATGGATGACATGTAAACAAATGAGTGTAGCAATGTTCTAATAAAACTTGATAGACACTAAAATTTGTATTTCACATAATTTTCACATGTCATGAAATATTATTCTCCTTTTGATTTTTTCCTACCATTTAAAAGGTGAAAACCAATCTCATCTCTGGGCCATTTAAAACAGGCAGCAGGCCAGATTTCGCCACAAGGCTATAGTGACCCTGCCTTAGAATAACTCCCAACAACTGCCTTGGAAAATTTAAACCATGGTAAGGAGAAAATTTTATTATCTGAGACAGACTCGAGGATAGAGCTGGCAGAGAAAGTAAAGTAGACACAATCAATAAGAGTCTTAAACATTGTGGAGAAAATACAATGAAATGTTCATAAAACAAGCCTAGGCATCACAATGAAACCCTTTCTCTACAAAAAAATTTTTTTGACTAGCTGTATGTGGTGGTGTGTGCCTATAGTACTAGCTGTTCTAGAGGACTGGGCGGGAGGATTGCTTGAGTTCATGAGTTAGAAGCTACAGTGAGCTATGACTGCACCACTGCCCTCCAGCCTAGGCAACAGAGCGACACTGTCTCAAAACAAGCAAACAAACACAGAAACAAGAAAACTCCAGAAAGTTTCAACACCTTAGTTTGACATTTAAAACTAACTAAAAAGAGTCAAGACCTTCTTTTTCTGTCCTAGCTTCTGTCTTAGGAAAGTTAATTCCAGAAAGTAAAAATAAATAAATAAACCCTCAATTCACCACCTTTCTTTGCATATAATGCTGAAAAATATTGTCTCTTAAGAGAAGCCCAAGATGCTTCCTGTTACTTTAAGACATATAATCTAGTAGTAAGAAACTATCTGGTTTAGATATAGTAGTATCAGAAACAGAATATAATATTAACTTATATTTTAAATTGGTAGATACAGAATTTATAAATATCCTCACCTTAAGGAAAAGATCCATCTCAGGCTGGGTTTCGTCTGTATAAATGAGGTAACATCTGACAGTGTTACTCCATAGAGAATGTGAAAACAGAGGAGTAACTTGTAATAAACTAGCTACAGCAATATCCCAATCATCTGAAAATAAAATTTCTCAAGTTCATGAAAAAATTACCAAAACACATTAGATCATTCTAAAAAAGTTTTAAAAAGCATAACAGGCATCACAGAATGGAATCTGACTTCACATGTTAATACTGCCATAGCTTCTAGAGTAATATATTTGAAGGCAATTAGTTTTCTAAACTCAAATTCTATCCTAGGATTTGAAGCAATGAATGTCACCAGTGGTCTTCCCTGAGGCACCAGTGGTTCCAGTCAAGTGTCATGAAAAAATTTTACATGAGTTATTCAATTAGTTTGGTACTTAAAGTCAGCCTACATTCCCAGGAGGATCTGTAGCTTTACTTTATTATTCTTGAAATGTCCTGAGTCAAAATAAAGCTCAAGAATGGCATAAAATGAAAAGTAGCCTTATGCTAACTATATTTAGTGAGAATAAAAATTTAAAACGTATTTGGATAATTCAAGAAGCACAATTTTAAACATGATTTTCATTTTGCTGATAGAGAAATAATTGTATGGTTTTAAGGAAAAAGAGTAGAACTACTTATAACTTCTTAGGTCTGCACCGATATTGAAATTCTGAACAGATCTTAGAGCTATTCTGGATACTATGTTATATAAAAATAATGCAAATATTATTTTGAGTAAGAATACAGTTTTCCCTCATTATCAATGGAGGATTGGTGCCAGTACCTCCTTTCAAATAGCAAATCCACAGATGCGCAGGTCCCTTATATAAAATCATGTGGTGTCTGCATATAAACTAAACACATCCTCCTATATTCTTTAAATCAAGCTTGTCCAATCTGCATCCCATGAGCCTCAGGTGGCCCAGGATGGCTTTGCAGCCCAACGCAATATTATAAGACTTTTTTGCAATTTTTTTTTTGTTAGCTCATCAGCTATCATTAGTATTAGTGTATTTTATGTGCGGCCCAAGACAATTCTCTTTCTTTCAATGTGCCCCAGGGAAGCTAAAAGACTGGATACCCCTGCTTTAATTAAATCATCTCTAGTTATTTATAATACCTAATGTAATGTAAATGCTATGTAAGTAGTTGTTATACTGTATTGTTTCTTATTTCTATTTTTATTGCTGTATGGTTATTTTCACTGTTATTTTTCCAAATCTGTTTGATCAGCAGTTGAGTGGATCTGCGGATATAGAGAGACAACTGTACTATATTACCTAATAGGGCTTTTTGATATTTTGCTCCATAACCTGCTCTAATCTTCAGCACCATCAAAGAAGCAGAGGGAAAGACTAAAACCTACTGCTTTTCAGTTAATCTACATTAGATTTGCTGCCCAACTAAAACACTGGATAATTCAGACCAGAACACAGTTACTAGAACCTGGTTGGCCAGGGTGGCGGGAGTACCATCCAATCTCCAAATGACTTATGTAACCTTATCCTTCCTTGTTAGTTATAGCCCTGCTGTATGACAGTTTGTCGATGGAAAGCACTATGAACACAAATTTCATGGTTTGCTAATGGTATTAATAGTTCTAGCGCAAGATTATAAAACACGAACAGTCACTACCACTAGGCAAGTAATTAACAAACAGCATGTGGTACCTCTGTTAACATTTGCAAAGGGTCCTTCCACATCTACAGAACTATGGGCAAACTCAGGGCCTCTGAAGGACTGCTGAAGTTGGATCATGCTTCCTATGGAAGGTTCACTTCCCAAGGCTCCGCCAGTCCAGTATTCACATTGGGTTCCAGCAGCTGTTAACCAAGAGATTTTTATCTTGTGAAAGCTAACTTATTGAGTGTTCAAAAACTCATCACATATACAAAATAGGATATCTAATTTTAAAAGTATTAAAATATAGTAAATATTCAAACAATGATTTTGAAAATACTTTGCCATCGACTTTTGGCAAAGTTCTAAGGTACTGATAACATAATTCTGGTTATCATCTCAAATTCAAAGAGCAGATTAAAAAGAGAAAGATGAAAAGAAACAAGAATACAATAAAAAGAAAGTACAATAAAAGAGCAGTTAAAAACACCTTATAAAAAATTCTAAAAAAAATTTCTAACTGTACTGCTTAGGTATCAAAATCTGAAGGAAAAAAATGTCAAAGGCAGACTGTTATTAGCACACTAGCAATTAATATTCATAATTTATTAGGATATAAACTCTTTGCAGCAGGGAGTACATCCTTCTCAACCTCCTAGAGCAACAAAATTAATGTCTGAATCAATAGCTACTTATGAACATGATGATTTCCTAATAAATTATATTTACCAGAATATTTATATTCTGGTAAATACAATTATAACTTATAATTCTGGTAAATATAATTATGAATATAATTATAAATATATAAATTATATTTAAATTATAAATTATAAATATAATTTATAATTATATTTATATTTACCAGAATATTTATATTATAAATATACATAGACATAATTATCTTTACTTGATAACTGTAAGTAAATTGTTATTGTTATCTGAGCTAAATCTCTGGCAAAATCTCTGACAAAACTGAGCTTACTATTGGTAGCTTTTAGAATCTCAAATGGGTGACATTCCCTCAAGTGTTCCTTCTTCATGTTTACATCGAAATATGAAGAAGAAAGACCTAGAAAAGAATTTGTTTCTAACTTGCTAAGACAATTACAATAGTTTTGAAACACTGTACATTTGAATATGTCAATATTAAAACAATCACTAAGACTTGTGTTGGGGTACAAAAAAGCATTTTCTCAGTTACTCTTGGCCATGAAGAATTATTTCATATTTTTTCCTCCAAAATTAGCAATAAAAATCCCAGGACTTTGGTCAGATTCCAATGATACTAAAATGAAAATTAAGAAGAACTGTCAGTTACTATATTTTACTCCAAAATGCATCCACTTGTGAGAATATACTTGCAGTTCCTTATAAATAAGAGTGACTACATTTTCCACTGCAATTAAAATAGAATCTTTTTCTTTTTTCAGTATCAATCATACTTTATTAATATTTTCTTAGAATATATAAACCCTTTCATTCTGTGATTTCAAGCCTTTATTTCCAGAAAAACATATTTTATGTGTTTAATTAGAAAACAAATACTTTTTGAATGGTTCACAAAGCTATACTGGAAACCACTCACTGAACTCTAACACAAGTATTCTAAACGATAGGTGCGAAGAATACACCATTATGTAAAGAAATAACATTGCAGAGACTACTAACTCCAATATCCATTTTCCTCTTCTTCTTTTAGTAACGGAAGCCTACATTCTAGTTGGACATATGTCTGCCTGGCTGCTGATTACACTTTCCAGTCTTCCCAGGTATAGTTCTGACTAATGGGACTTAAGACTTGATCTCTTAGGGTGTGCTTTCTGGGAAAGGAATGTGCTCTCCTCTTCTCTTCCATGGCTGAAATGCAGATGTACTGGTGGGAGCTGGGGCTGCTATCTTAGTCCAGAGAATAAAAGTTTATGGGTTAGGGTTGGCAGAGACACAAGGCTGAAGGAACTTCAGTCCCGAAATTCACATATTTTGTGGAGAAGAGGTGTCCTAGCAGCTGACAGACAGAGAGAACGCACAACTCAATTTGCAACGGTAGTTAAAGCAGTGACCTAATATAGATAAGTAAAAGAAATCTGGCAGAATTCAAAGTTGGCTCTACCTGTAATTAGAGCTATGTTGAAAGCTCAAAATGGAAATAGGATATACACTTACCAGTGACATCTGTACAGTTGTCATCCGAATCAGACTCCCCAGGATCAAATACTTGGATACCCTGAGCCTGTAGCCTTTGCAGTTTGCTCTCCAACTCTCTCTTGGCCCTCAGTAAGTCCTGAATTTCATTTTCTTTGGTCTCTCTAAAAATCTTTAAAAGAATATTTTAATTTTGAGAGCTTTTTCATAATCAAAAAGTTGTGTCATCAACTTTAAGGGAAAAATATTTCATTCATAAAACCAATATTCATTTGGTCCTCGATATCCTCTTTTGTAGGGTGAATGTCCCAGTACCTTTACCTTACTGTTTTGCAACTGGAAGCCACTGGAATTCCAGCAGGATGCATGTCTGTGGTGTGGGTCCGTCATGTGCACTGCATGATGTTTAGGAAATTTGTCTCTATCTCACTAAACACCAATAACAAAACCTCCCTAAACATTTCCAAATGCTTTTTCCCCATACAGAAATGCTTTTCTTTTTTTTCAAAATTACTATTAAAATGGTCACTTTCATATGTTTTTTTCTGAAACTATCTCAAGTTTACCATGTCCAACTAAAAAATGTGAAAATGCGCTACACTAATTCTTACAACTTTCATGAATCCTACATGATTTACTTCCACTTATTCATCGCATTATATGTTATATATACTTTTAAAATACACTGTTTTATTCCATTTCACTTTGGGGGTAAAAATGTAAGGAATTTACCTTGAATTGCCTTTTAACTTTATCTCTGTCATGTTCAAATGTTGCTGCTCTCTCCATTGCTTGGTATTTTGCTTCTAAAGCACTTTCTTTTTCTCGAAGTATCTTCTGATACGTTTTTTGAAGTGCCTAGAATAATTTACCTTGTTATTTCCTAGTAAAAATAGTCTTGCTCTCAAATTTTACATTCTTTTTTTTTTTTTTTT
>NW_016107655.1:881178-883502 GCF_001604975.1 Cebus imitator
CAGGATGGTCTTGATCTCTTGACCTCGTGATCCACCCGCCTCGGCCTCCCAAAGTGCTGGGATTACAGGCTTGAGCCACCGCGCCCGGCCGACATTCTTATATATATGTTACATATCTTAGAATTTTAAGTCTACTTATTATTTTACCAATTACCAGGAACTTCACATTGTCATTTTATTCAAAACATAATGGGAAAAAAATGCAAGCATGCTTGAACTATAGAACTACAACAAATAAAGACTTCAACATTAAGCCTTCAATGGAAATTAACTTTTTTTTTAAACAACTGCATCAGTTCTTAAACTTCCTTATGCCTTTTCCATCTTGATGATAGTAAAAATTAATTTTATAAGGCCTAACTTGAAGGATAATTAGTTCTAGGAGACTGTGTGCCTCTTGGCACTATGTCTTATTCATTTGACCATCTCTCGAACACTTCACAGTGCCTGGTACACTGCAGGTCTCCAGTAACTGTCCGACTGGCTGAATGAAATAAATCTGGAAGAGTTTTTTCATGCAGAGATATGTGAGAAAGGAGCCAATATGTTTCACAGAGAATCAGGATTGGTGGCAGGAGTAATCCGGGACTGTGACACTTGCCAACCCTTACTGCACTCCGCCCTGCTTGGTTTGGCCTTTTTTACCTGCCACCTCACAGTCGTTTCCAACGTGCAGTGTCTGTTGGGCAGTGGCTTGGACACATGAAATCAGATATTTGAAATGCACAAGTCCATTTTATAAATGCAAGTGCATTAAGGCTGCCCAGCAGGAAAACTGTTATCAGACCACAGATACATTGCTACACGGACTTCTTCCCAGACCACGATAATTACACAACAACTAATGAGAGAGTTTAAAAATAAAAAAAACAAAAAAATCCTCACTAGAAGAATGTGTAGGCCTGAAGACAGGAAGCATTTTTCTTTTAGAAAAATCAGTCTGAGGTATTTATTTCACCCCTAGTAATGACCCCAGGAACTCTTAGGCTGCCTAGAAGTCTCTTTCACAGTAAAGAGTAAACAAGCAACACAACAACGATCAGAGGGGCCCCAAACTGATAGCAAAAGTCTTACAGCTTTGCTTGGAGAAAAGCAATCTCTTGCTTTATATACTGTTTTAATGAATTATAACAGACCTGTTACACATGGAGGGCATACAACAACTGGTTTGAGAGTAAATTAATCAAATGAACTAAGGAAATTTGACTACATCTAGAGAAGGTTTTCAACCACAGCAGTTAAGATGGCGAGAATCAGAAGGCTTCCAGAAAATTTAAGGTCAAGACTATCAAAATGCAAGAGCAATGAAACTTCACAAAGAAACTGAGACATAAGCCCCACCTTGAAGCCCGAAGTAAAATTTTTATGGAGGGGAGGGTGGTAACACTCGTAGGAAGAGTTTGTTGAGTTGCTTCAACAGATGTCACCAGCCTTCTGAGGGGGTGGGCGCGGGGGCGGGAGTGGCGCTGGAGATTGGCATTTGCCTCCTCAGGACACTTTCGGGCTAATTTCTTCTAGATGTCTTAAAGCCAAAGAAAACAGAAAAGCGGGGACTGGGCGCGGTGGCTCACTCCTGTAATCCCAGCACTTCAGAAGGCTGAGAAGGGAGGATCGCTGAGCCCAATACTTACAGGCTGCAGAGACGCGATCGTGCCACCGCAGCGAGACCATGTCTTCAAAAACAACAGAGACAGAAAAAGGGGAGGGAGTTAAGGAATCATTTTAGACTGGAAGAGACTATGGCCTCTCAAATTAAAATGACCGGTTTCCGCCTAACTTTGTAAGCCGCTCGGTTTGGAGCAGGGGCAGGGGTGTCCCGGCGCGCGTTACCTGCAGTTCGGCCCGCAGCCGCTTGTTCTCCGTGTCCAGCTTGGCCTCGCGGCGGCCCATGGACAACAACTCCTGGTTCTTGCTGACGCGGAAGATCTCGTACTCCTTCTTGAGCCGCTCGTACTCGGCCGCCGCGTACTCCAGCTCGGGCACCGACGAGCCGGTGGACTTGAAGCTGGCCCCCAGCAGCCCGCCCGCGCCCGCCCCGCGGGGCAGCGACCCGGGCCCGGCCCCCGCTACCGCCCCCGCGCCTCGGCGGAACGAGTTGCGCAGCAGGCGGGCCTTGGGCTTCACCTCCACCGGGATTTCGCAGGCCTCGCCGCCGCCCGCCCCGTACGTGTCCTCGATCACCTCCCCGCCCGCGGGGCTCACGAGCGATGAGGCGGTCCCCATGGCGTCCGCGACCGCTGATAGCTAGGGGATGCCGGCAGGCCTGGGCAGCGGAACTGGATGCGCACGGGAGCAGGACGGGGCGGGGCGGCGGGGGACGGGGC
>NW_016107655.1:883751-888489 GCF_001604975.1 Cebus imitator
GGTCGCCGCGGCGCGGCGCGGGGCGGGGCGGGGCGGCGCGGGACGGGGCGGGGCGGCGCGGCGGGAGTGGGCTCTGCGGAAGGACCTGGCGAGTGGCGACTGTGCGAGACCAGCAGTGGGTGGGACGCTGGTGTGGACTGGTGCTCTGACTAAGGCTGTCTCTGCCTTGTCTCCGCCCCACTCGAGGCTCCTGGCCGGCGTCCCTCACAGGGAGCACAGAGCTGGGTCCCAGCTGCTCTACCTCCGCCGCGGCTGTTACTTAGGCAACCCCATCCACATCACCCTGCACTGGAGATTACTCTTCAGCTCCCTTGACCAGGGCTGTTGCAGCTCTATTCTAGCTGTTGCTCACTCCTTGCCCAGCTGTAAGTAATGCAATGATACTTTAGGCATCCTCTTTACTAATGTTTGTTCATTCTTTCGGGGTCTTCCTTGGACAGACCTAAGATAACCCATGGTGGTTCATTTCCTGTAGGGTTGTAGGGCCCCACAGCGTCGTGGGGAGTCCCTTATGTTGTGCTGAGGTGCAGGATCTGAGAAGTAAAGAGACAGGAAACTGAAGAACTGGTGAAAAGCAGCTGGACTGGGGGAAGGGGGGCACGCAACCTATGAGAGGAGATCAGTGAGAACCCCAAATGCCCAGAAGCATCTGTATTTATTAGGTACCAGCAGTGGGCAGGGTCGTGAGTGAGGTCATCATCTGTAGGCTTAGTAATAGGGCATACATAATCGTGAGTCACAAGTGAGGGGGCCACCCCATTATTGTCACTTGGGCAGAGGAGTGGGCTGTGCACAGTAGGGGGCTGTGCCGTTTGTAGTAGTAGAGGGTCGTGTACAGAAAAGGGGTCCACCCCCATTAGGTCACTGAGGCAAGGAGGTGGGCTGTGTGCAACAAGTGTGGTGCGTTACACTTCTTATCTGGGGGCTGGAGACTTCAAAGGATTTCTGATAGAAGGATACTGTAAGCCAGTGCAGTGGGAACTGACAGAGCTAGCACAGAAGCAAGAAAAAACTGACAGGGTGTACAGCCACCATGACTGGTCACACCAGAGGGTTCTTCTCCCTCGGTTATTTCCAAGATCTCAGGCCTGAGGCCTACTTTCCCCAGGAACTGAATGCAAGGTACTACAACTCCTTTATCAGGAGGAGAGGCTCTTGCTCCAAGCCTGCCGTATAGCATATGCCCTTTCAGGCAGGGACGTCACCACCTGGGTCTTTGGTTCTTGTCCTAGTCTGGCTGTTTTCCTACGTACTGCTTCTGTTCTGTGACTGCTCTAGGCATTCCTCCTACTACAAACTACTGTAATGGTTATATGGAATGATTATATAAATCAGCACTAAATGTGTCAGTACAGCTCCGACTACAATACTTAGGTGATTATATAGAAAGATTATATAGAACTAAGTATGATTATACCTATAAGCTAGATATAGTAAGCAGTGAGCTGTGCTTCAGGCACTAACTGTGCCTGGGGTCTGCACAGTTCTCCTTCCTCAGTGGCCATGGAGGGTGTTACCTATGTTTTTTGACCTGGAATAAGAAAAAAAGTTTCTCTGAATTTGATCTGGGCAGCCTGTAAATTAATAAACAATGCTACTGCCTTTTTTTTTTTTTAATGGGATTTGTAGAATTAGTATCATTTGGGTAGGGTAGTATGTATTTGGTCCTCAGATTATGAATCTCACAGTCACTTGGGACGTTTGGTAAAAATTTGGGAAGCTTGACAGTTTGCACGTTTAGTTAGCTCCCAGGTGATGCTTATGTAGTGTAAGATCTCAAAATACTGAGACTGCATAAAAATTGTGGCTAGGGATAATTTATTTCCTTGCTACTCAAAGCATGATCCTCAGGCAGTAGCATCAACATCACCCTGAAGCTTGTTAAGAAAAAGATTCTTACATAGTATCACTGACCTCCTGAATCACAATTTGCAATTAAAAGGATCTCTCAGGTGATCTGAATGTAAATTAAAATTTGGGAAGCACTGTTACAGCAGAAGAAAATGGTTCTTAACCTTGGCTGTACATTACCATCACCTGGAGAACTTGAAAAACTAAAGACTGCTGCCTGGGCCTCACCCCAGACCAATTATATCAGAATTTCCAGGGGTTGAGGTCTGAATATCATTATTTTTTAAAAGCTCCCCAGTGGATTTTAATTAGTAGTCAAGGTTAAAAACCAATGGTTTCACCTTGGCCATCTCATTATTGCCAACATATGTGTGATCCCCATTGGTAACCATCTCAGTATCTGCTTACAGGCATCCAGATTCCTCTGTGAGCTTTCTTCACAGTTCATCTTAGTGGAGGCACATGTAATTTTGACCATATTGATAGTATTGTGCTTCAACTTTACAGATAGACGAGGCACCACCAATGGTCAAAATGTCCTGAGAAAATTTATCACTTTGGAATAAATGACCTGTATACTTGGAAATGCTACATTGAGTAACAGTCTTTGAAGAGAAAGGAACTCTGCAAAACAAAGGGATTCTAGTTCTCACTAAAATTGCCTCCCTTTTCCCAGGCTGTTTGATCCTGCTCAGTTCTACCAAGTGAACTCTGACGTCTAAAGTCTCCTACAAAGTCTGTGAGTATGACCCCAATTTTAGGAACTAATTAACAATAGGGGACAACTGTGATTAAGTAGCTGGGATTTAACATTTCTAACACTGACCATTAGGGGTCAGTGTAACTCAGGAAGAAAATAATTTGGCTGTTTATGTCTTGAAAAGGATCATCTTGTGAAGATGACTGTAAAGAAGTCAGTCTAGGTGTTGTCTTCATTAGCAGTTACCTACACTGCCTTACTTAGTTCCCATCACAAGTAATAATATGACTCTGAAAATTATTATGAAACAGAAAAGAGCAGGATCAGCCAGCTTTTTCTACAAAGGACCAGATAGTAAATATTTCAGTCTTTAATCTCTCTCATGTTACTCAACTCTGCTGTTATAGCACAAAAGCATCCCAACACCATATACAAGCAAATGGCCTGTCTGCATTCCGGTAAAACTTTATTTGCAAAAACTGGTGGCTGGTTGAATTTGGCTCACAGGTTTGCTGACCCCTGAACTGGAGGAGTGGTTCTCAAACCTGGAAAATCACCTGGGGAGCTTGTTAGAAATTTACAGTCATGAACCCCACATCAAATCCACTGAATCTAAATGTTTTTAAGTAGAGCTCACACATCTGAATTTTTTTAAAGTTATCTTTTGATTCAGAAGCAAATACTAATTTAGGAACCATTGGGACAAAATAAAGTTAACCTTACCTTTTAGGAAACCATAAAGTCCACCTTACTATAATGTTTTTAGTATCTGAATACCTATCCATGGTATAAAAGATATGAATGTGAAGCTTAGGCTTAGATAATCTCCATAAGCACTCTGCAAGTACATCAATGTACTCATTCCTCATTCCTCTGTAAATGCTTATATTAATGTACTAGTCTTTGGATTATTTTGGCCACAGAACAACTCAGCCTGTCCTAACTGACAGAAGGGAATACTGAATTAATTTGAATAGGGAAGAAGAGATCGATGAAAACGGTAAAGGAGAAGGAAAAGAGATAAAAGAGATAGATGGTGGAATTGTGTGTAGTACCTCCTCAAAAATGTCCCAAATGTTTGGTAAATTTACAAACCCTGAAAAACAAGCTGTGAACTATTTTTTTCACGAATTGGTGAAGAAGAGGAGTTTAGCACCAAGGTGAGTACAAGCGTGAAACAAAGACAACACACATTCACTGGATAGGGACATGGGGTCAGAATAGTTTAAATGTGTGATATCCATTTTTTGATGAAGTATGTGTTCTAATGATAGGGTTTTCCTGGGCTGTTTCCCCTAGGGCTAATCAAATGGATGGATATATAGAAGGTCATACTTTAAGAAGAGCTGTAATGGGTTTCGCTAAGAATACCATAGCCAATATATTTGCCTGTGGTCCATATAAAGCATACTGCACATTTGGACTATTTGTTTAACAAATAAAGGGGCTCTATTTTTCCTTAACAACCTCTAGGATGAAAGAAGTCATTTATTTCTTACTTGCTGAGGAATGTCCCTTTGTTTCTCAAATTCAAGGCTGTTCTCCCACCTCTCCCTGCCTCTGCCTCATGTCCATCTGTGAAACTGAATATAAGTTTAATTTCTTCTATGGCGCCATCTATCCCAAATCTGGTAACTAGTGCCCACTTCAGGTTGTCATTAGTGACTATCATTTTTTCTTACACTCAATGCCTGCATGCCAGGACGAAGATGAGGAGCCATATTCAATTAGCTCCTGTGAAGGAGAGATGAAGCCTTCACTGCTGTATACATTTGAGATGTGCCTTTTCTGACATCAATTAGCCACAGAGAGGAGAGTGAGCTGACATTTGTAGTTGCAAGGGAAAACAATCTCTTCATGAGTAATTTGTGAATAAAAATGGCTGATTTTAACTTTAAGAGCTTAAAACAGCCCAGGTGTGCTAGCTTATGCCTATAATGCCAGCCTTTTGGGAGGCAAGTTAGGTAGATTGCTTGAGCCCAGGAGTTTGAGACCAGCCTAGGGAACATGTTGAAACCTAGTCTCTACAAAAAATAAAAAAATTTAGCCAGTTGTGGTGATACACACCTGTAGACCCAGCTATTTGGGAGGCTGAGTTGGGAGGATCACTTAAGCCTGGGAGGTGGAGGCTGCAGTGAGCTGGGATTGTGCCACTGCCCTCCAAGCTGGGACAGGGAGACCCTATCT
>NW_016107655.1:889764-903242 GCF_001604975.1 Cebus imitator
TATTGTAGCAGTTTTCTGCCTGGGGATGGCTCAGTGTTGGTTGCCATCACCTCTCAGCAAACCACATATACTCCATCTCACACACCAAGACCTTCTCCCATCAGGCTTCTTGCACTTTAGTCTCCTCATCTGAAAATGGAGATAATAGTAGTTCACTTTACAGCAGTTGTAGACATCCAAAAGAGTAAACTACATTTGATTGTGTTTTGTTCCCCAGGGATCCAGAGAATGCATCATTTCATTTAAACTCTCTTCTCTAAGTAACTTAGTAGGGAGACCCTAAGCATTTTTCTTTTGACAAGCCTGGCAGATGTATTTCATTCTCTGAAGGCTGTTTTGATTGATATCCAACAAAACTTGGCCTCTCTGTGACAGAAATCACTGGCATGCCTGCATCCCTAAATGTATATCACTACGATTGTCCTAAAAAATAGTGTTTCTTCACTGTTTTCTGGCTATCCCATTTTGAACCAGAGTCAAATCATTACATAGAGATGGTTGATGATCTGTTATATTCTGAGGCCAAAAGGCAGAAAATGCCAGTCTTCCTTTGAAACATTTTTTTAAAGTTGACAAACAAAAATTGTATATATTTTTGGTATACCACATGATGTTTTGATACATGCATATTTTATGGAATGGCTAAATTAAGCTATTCAACAGATTTATTACTCTACATACTTTTTGTGGCAAGAATACTTAAAATTTCTCTTTGTATTTTTTCAAGTACATAATATATTGTTATTAACTGTAGTCACCATGTTATGTATGATAGATCTCTTGAACTTACTCCTCCTGTTTAACTGAAACATTGTATACTTTGTCAGACATCCTCTAGCCCTCCTTACCACCAGCCCCTGGTAACCACCACCATTCTACTCTCTGCTTCTGTGAGTCCTCTTTTAAATTCCACATAGAAGTAAGATCATAAGGCATTTGTCTTTCTGTGGCTGGCTTATTTCACTTAGTGTAATGTCCTCCAGTTTCATTTATGGGGTTGCAAATGGCAGGATTTTCTTCTTTAAAGGCTGAATACTGTCCTATTGGAGATATATATCTATATATAATTTTCTGTATCCATTCATTTGGTAATGAACACTTAAATTGATTCTATACCTTAGTCATTGTGAATAATTTTGCAATGATTGTGGAAGTGCAGATATCTCTTCAACATACTGATTTCATTTCTTTTAGGTATATACCCCTTGGTGGGACTGCTGGATCATATGGTAGTTATATTTTTAGTTTTTTAAGGAATTTCCATATTGTTTCCATAATGATTGTACTCATTTACTTTCCTACCATCAGTGTGGAAAGGTTTCATTTTCTCCACATCCTTGCCAACACTTATCTTTCATATTTTTTATAATAACCAGACTAATGGGTATGAGGTGTGATAGGCTAGAGGTCACATTTGACAGTTTACTTTAAAAGTAAGCAGGCTTCCCAATTAACCCACCTTGGGAAGGTCTTATGATTCATGGTGACATCTTGTTGCTCAGTAATGAATCTTATGAGTTCCTCAAGTTGTTATTGTACTAATAAAGACATAACCTACTGACACTAGAAAGGATGCTGATTTATTTTCCAGTTATAAACTTTTACTGGTTGCCTTGCATATAGACATTTTAGCCTATATGTTGCAATCTGTATCCAATGATTGTAACTTTTTTTTTTTTTTGAGACAGAATCTTGCTCTGTCACTCAGGCTGGAGTGCATTGGCACTTGGTTCACTGCAACCTTTGCCTCCTGGGTTCAAGCAATTCTCTTGCCTCAGCCTCCCAGAAACCTGGAATTACAGGCGCTTGCCACCACAGCCTTTAGTAGAGATGAGGTTTTACCATGTTGGCCAGGATGGTCTCCAACTCCTGACCTCGTGATCTGCCTGCCTTGGCCTCCCAAAGTGCTGGGATTACAGGTATGAGCCACTGCACCCAGCCTGATTATAAATTTTATATTGTAATATCCAGTGAAAAAGGACAACTCCTGTGAAGGGTCCCCCTCCCTTCCCTTAAATTTTCCTGTAAAAGTCTTCCAACTTGTGATGGACTCTGGAACCCTCCCAACTTTGTTGGTGTGTCTTCCTGAGTTGATCCTCACATTTGGCTTCCAAAGCACCTTTATCAAATTATTTCTGCCTTACGAGCCTTAATTTCAGTTGACATTCTGGCATAATCAGCAGGATTCAGGAGCAGTCTCCCTGGACCATCCAATGTGGATTTTGATCATTGTGCATGTATCAGTAATGAACCTATTGTGTTCCCAAATTCAAATGTTTCTGCTGGGTGCTACAGATGGGTGCCTCCTGGAACCCTCACATCTTGGCTGAAGTTCTGGTTTATTGAAGCTAGTTTCCTCCTTGGTCAGAAGGTACAATGACTCTTTCCGAATGAGAGTTACTGCTACCAATTGAAGGGAAGGGTTTTATTGGGAACTTTAGGGCTGGATAAAATAGCAGCTCAGTGAACTGTTTCCCTGGAGGATTGGGGTCAATCTTTCCTTAGCTTTCTTCTTTTCAATCACATGAGGGCACTCTTGCTCCAAAGATAAGAGACATTCACTCCCTCTAGCCAAACTTAACTTTTTGCTCAGCTTGGAAGCTTTAGAAAGATTGATCATCTCTTGCCCTGAGCACACTGACCCTTCTTTGGAGGTGACTTGGGAGTGCAAAACACATAAAAACATCTTTTTAGCCCATTGTGCGAAATCTCCAGAAGAAAGCACATCTGACCCACTACAGAGCACACCTGACCCATTACAGAAAGCACACCTGATCCAGCACAACTGACTTGTCTTGCTCACAGCAGCCAAGACAAGCACAACAGAGCTTGTCTTGCTCACAGCAGCCAAGATGGGAAATGCATCCAGACTGAAGGTACACTACCTCTGTTGACACCAGCTGGTATCATGTTCTTTTACTTGAAAGTACTTAGATAAGTGGACCCATCTAACCCAGGATGATCAGCAGCGGCAGTTACTAAAATGGAGATCTTTCGAAAATGCCTAAAATAATGTATTTGTGCACACAAATGGAAAAAGTTGGTTTTAGAACCAGACTGAATGGGAGACTTACTTCCAACAGCACCTAGAAACTTCTAAAAATTCTTTTAAAAAATTGTCTCCAATCAACAGGTAAACAAAAGGATATTCAAAACCATTCAAACCATTGTACATTAGTTGAAAAATACTTAGAAGGCTCTCTCCCTTTCTTCCTCATGGCTCCTCCTTGTCTACCCCTGTTCTTTCATCTCTCTCATATGAACTCATTCCTTTCTGCTTGTTCCTTGGGCTCCCATATATCTCTTAGGGAGAGACTTTTGGAATTTCACAATGCACCCATTTACTTCTTTCAAGAGGAGCAAAATGTATTTAAATTTAAAACAGAAGGAACAAATGGAACAACTACAGAGAATGAAACTACTGAGAGTCTAAAAATACAGACACAACAAATGTTTTTCTAAACTGGGACTAATGATTGACACATCTGATTATTTATTGATAGCTTTGCCAGACCATTATGATCCCAATCTTCCATGTACATTAGTAAAATATATACAGCCACCTCCATTAAAGTGGAGGTTAACCTGATTAAACTTTCTACCCAATATCAAACAATATTCTTTAAATGTTCTGCTAGACCTCACAGTCCCTTACAGATATAAAACTTCACTGGCCTTTTAGAAAACTTAAATTATGTCTCTGTGCTTTGAGATGTAAATTTGCTATACTCAGTAAGATCTTTAGCCATGGAAGACAGATTAACTTGTTCTGTTTACAGAGGCACAATTTAATTCAACTGTCCTTTTAAGTTGGTGAGTTTTACCTGACTCATGAAACAAATTTTAAGAGCAAAGCTATAAAATCTTTATCTGCATCTGTTTGTATTTTTGTGTGTACATGTATACATGTCTGTATATTGTTTACATGGTACCAAATTGGTTTATTAATAAATGAGTGCTTATAAATTAGTAAGCCAAAATACTTTGTAAATTCATGTCACCTAAATAGATCTTTTAGCAAATAAGACTAGTTTAATAAAAACAACCATCTTCTAAGTTTTTGGCAAAAAATCTATAAATTTAACTTGTAAGATTCTTACTTAAGTGAACACCCAATATTCACAGGCTATAAAAGTGGTTAGCCAGAAAATAACTTGAAATGATGACTAGCTTTGTCTAATATTTCAGTTTTCACAAATATTCTAGGTAAGCTGTTAAAAATAAATAAATTAGATAACTGTCAATGAGATACACTTCTATAAATTTCATAAAGATTCTAGGTAAGCTGTTGAAAATAAATTAGATAGCTGTCAGTGAGATACACTTCTATAAAGGAACTTTTTGTGTAATTGGAAATCTTAAAGCTATGTTAAATAATAGATACTCATTCAATGTCTGGGTCATTTCCAGTTAAGGTAAACATGGTATAAGAAAACATGTTTCTAAAGAGTATAAAATGGTTTTCATTTATAAGATACTGTTTTGTGACAATGATTCTTGTTGCCTAGGTTGTTGCTAAAATGCAAGGTTACTAAGAGTTAAAAGTTCTAATTAATATTTATATGCAATTTTATATATAATGTACCAAAAATAAGAGGTGTTTTTGATGAGAAAAATTATAAGAAGTCATAAAAATGTGTTCTTTATTGAGAAAGAAAGAATAATTTTGTCTAATTTATAGGTTACTTAAAGGTTGCTTCAAAATATGAACTTAGGAAGGAAAGGGGAACAAGATTAAAAAGGAACCAGTTAGTAGGAAAGAAAAATGTGAAGAAGGTTATGGATATGAAGATGAATTTTTGGTAAGGAAGGTTAAAAAGAAAAGAGAATAATTTTATATGAGAAAGAATCTCATATGGTAAAGTTTTGTCCTAAAGTAAAATGCCTGGTTAAAAGAAAGAGGAAATATAAGACAAAGCAGAAAGTCCAAGCATGTTTTCGATGGTCTGAGTATGTCATGATAAGGTTTGTGAGAAAAGAATGTATGAAAAAAATTTTGTGTGTGATTAAGTTGGCTGTAATTCTAAAGGAAATGTGGTCCTTTATCTTATAACAAGGTTTTTGTCAAGTATTAATTTTCTTTTAATAAAATTGCAAAAGGTTTTATTTTTAAATTTTAAATTCTGAAATCTATTGCTTTTTGAAACTTGGTTTTATCAAGATAATTCTTGTGTTGTCCTTACTTGGTTTTGGTTACTTTAAAGGGTTAAGGTTTTTACATCTCTGTGGCTTTTGAAGTCTTTTGATTACCACTCTGGTTAAGTGAGTATTAATTAACAGTGACCTGTGATTCCGTTTTGATCAAATGCTTGGAACTTTTGACATCTTTGACAAAATTCCCCAAAATCAACTCCTAAAGTAAGTTGTTTGCCCTAAAATTAACTTTAGGGTTTTCTAGTTAGACCTCTGGAGAACCTCAAAGAATATCTCTTGTAAAGATATTAAGTGATTAGGCTTATTTGGTAAATTGTATGAGAAACATTGTCAAACGATAAATGGTACTAGATCTTCTTTCAGTTATATATATGAACATGTTATTGATATAAATATCCCCAAATTATATAAATTCATAAAAATCTAATATGAATCATAATTTTGACAATGTTAAATCTTTTCTAAAGTTATATTTCTATGGATATATTATATGGATATTCTTAAGATACATGAAATTTATAAAAGGCTGGAAGTCATGATGTGATACTGTCAGTCATGATTCTGTTCGTTGTCTTAAAATGCCACATATAATAGAAATAACTAAATTTCTGTGTCAATTGGAAACTTCCATTAGATTTTAACCATGACTATTTTAAGTTTTTGTTATCCACAGTTATTCTTTCAAATTCTTTACTAAAAGCATTTACAATGAGCTGTAGTTCAAATGCTTTTCATGGAAAAGACTAACAGGTACTCTTGAACACAGATTTCTGATAACTTTCAGATCAATGTACTAGATAAAAACTTCCATAACTCTAATAATAAACTGATAGATTCATGAAAACAGCAAACCCCACACCAAGCAAAACAAGAATTACATGAAACTAAACTGATAGAGTGCTAAAATGATTTTTATGACTGTTTGAAACATTGCTGATTCTTTTCATATTTTGTTTTCTGGTCAAGATTTTTTTTTCATTTGAGCTTTTGATATAGCAATTGGGTAAAGTATACTTTTGGGAGCAAAATTGAAAGATTTACCTTTTTCTCTCTACTTAAATTCTCCAGAGAGTTTGGAAACTATAAGTGTTTTTATTTTATGGCAATATATTTATTTGCCTAAGTTTGATACAATTGTTTAAGACACATGGGAAACACTGGTTATTTTACCAAGGCTTTGACTAGAATGACATATTTTCAAATATGACAAGACTGCTTTGAGAGATTGAAATTGACTTTGTAAAGCCAATAGACTTGGAAAAGACTGGCCTGGTACCTTGTCTACATAGAGCTCCTTTACGGAGTTCCTGACCTTGCAGTAATTAAAGAATGTCCAATTTCTGACAGGCCTAGGAACCTCAAGATATTTTGGGCACCTCAAGAAGGGAGAAATTCACCCATTTTATAGAGGTTTTATAGGCACAGTCTGATGGTGAATCCTTGGCTTGGCTCCCTAGCCTGAAGTGATTTTTAAAAGTCTAATCCAAAATCCCTTATGAAAAAGTTCCAGCAAAGTCAACTTAAAAGAGCCTATATGGCCAATCACTATTTTTGTTGTACTTTATGCAAATAATTAGACCAATTATGATAAGACTAAAACTTACATTGCAAATAAAATGGATATCATTATTTGTCTTTGGTAAAAAACGAGGACTGGAGAGACAATAATTACGTTTCAGAAGAAAACTATAGTATACCTTCTTTTTTATTCTAGACCTGCCCATTGTTTTTGAGATTTTCTTTTTTTATTATTTGCCTACAATTTGTACTGAATACTAGATTCCTTGAGATCAACAGCTAATGTCTCCTACTGACTGGTGATGATTCCTTTTTCAGGAATATAACATTTAGCCTGTGTCATGACCTGCCCCATGTTGCTAGTAATCTTGCCTCTCTGTGATAACAAGGTTATTTCTCTTTGCTGAGGGACATGAATTCCTGGGAATGGGCCTTCCCAGTGGTGAGAAATGAACCAATGCCTATCACTCTAACTTAAGCAGAGATTGAATAGCAATATTTCCATGGGAAGATTTTTGATCAAAAATCTTCCTGTAGGGGAAATAACCTACAGGTCACATTTGATAGTTCACTTTAAAAGTAAGCAGGGTTACAAATTAACCCACCTTGGGAAGGTCTTGCGATTCATGTTAACTTCCTGTCTCTTAGTAATGAATCTGATCATGAGTTCCTCACATTGTTAATGTGTTGATTAAGGCATATCTTACTGACACTGAAAATGACATGATTTGTTTCTGAATCATAAAGTATTACTGATTGTCTTGCATATAGACATTTTAGCCTGTACATTGCAATCTGCATCTAGATTGCATTTTCTGTTTTATACTGTCCAATTAAAAATGATAGTTCCATTATGGGAGTCCCCCTACCTTCTCCTAAATTTTCCTATAAAAGCTTTCCCACTTGTAATAGATGCTAGAACCCTCCCTAATTTGTTGATGTGTCTTCCTAGTCCAGTCCTCACATTTGGCTTCCAATGCAGTAACTGGAATGCAGAAATAATTTGTCAAATTATTTTTGCCTCAACAGCCTCAATTTTGGTTGACATGTGATATCTCACTATAGTTTCATTATGCAAATTATATAATTTGCATTTCCCTAATGATTAGTGATGTTGAGCATTTAAAAAATATACTGTAGGCTATTTGTGCTCTTTTGAGAAATATATATTCAGTGTGACTTTTGGTAAGTTCTTTTACCCCTTTGAGCCTTGCTTTGGTTAGTATTCTCCCCTCACTCATTTTTAAATCAGGTTATTTGTTTTCTTGCTATCGAGTTGTCTGAATTCCTTATATGTTGGAATATTAAGCCCTTACCAGATGTACAGTTTGCAGATGTTTTCTTCTATTTCATAGATTGTCTCTTCACTCTGTTGATTGTTTTGGTTTTGGTTTTGTTGTTTTATCATGCAGAAGATTTTAAATTTGGCATAATTTCATTTGTCTGTTTTGCTTTTGTTCCCTGTGCTTTTGGATTCATATCTAAAAATTATTGCCCAAACCAAGTCATAGCATTTTCCTCCTATGTTTTCTTCTAGCACTTGTATAGTTTCAGGTCTTACATTTAAGTCTTTAATCCATGTTGGGTTGATTTTTTTTAAGTCTTTAATCCATGTTGGGTTGATTTTTCATATGGTATATGATAAGGTCCCATTCATTCTTTCTGCATGTGGGTATCCAGTTTTCCCAACACTATTTATCAACGAGACTGTTCTTTCCCTATTGTGTGTTCTTGGCACCTTTGTCAAAAATTAATTGACCATAAATGTATAAATTTATTTCTGGGGTCTCAATTCTGTTCTTTTGGTTTATGTGTCTGTTTTTATGCCAGTACTATGCTGTTTCAACTACTATAGCTTTGTAGTAGATTTTGAAATCAGTGTCATGCCTTCAACTTTGTTTATTTCGCTCAAGATTTTTTTTAGCTGTTTGGGTTCTTTTGTGGTTCCATATACATTTTGGAGTATTTTTTCTGTTTCTCTGAGAAGTATCATTAGCATTTTGATGGGGATTACATTGTAGATTACTTTTGGGTAGTATGGACATTTTATCAATATTATTCTTCTAATCCATAAACACAAGATATCATTCCATTTATTTGCATCTTCTTCAATTGCATTTTAGCAGTATCTGAGTTGCCTCTCACACATCAGTTTATTAGATAACAGACTCACAAACTACATTGGACCAAAACAAAACAAGACCCATGAAAAGAAATGCTACCCTAAAAATGGAAGGAAGGGTTGTTAGTCATGGTGGGGAAAACATAACCAGCATATGTGATTTTTAGTTTTAACAAAGCATTAACTGTTAGCACAAAATGATAGGGTGTAGCACATAGGGAATAATTTGCTTAATCATTTTTTATTATCTGTAACGAATGTTTTCTCCAATCCCGTTGGACTCAGGGAGTGTATTAGTTTGTTCTTTCACTGCTATAATGAAATACCTGAGATTTATAAAGAAAAGAGGTTTAATTGGATGTCAGTTTCACAGGCTGTGCAGGAAGCATGGCTAGGAAGGCATCAGGAATCTGATTAGCATGGCAGCAGGGGAAGAAGAAGCAGTCACATCTTACTTGGCCAGAGCAGAAGAAAGAAAGTGAGTGGGAAGCTGCTACATACTTTTAAACAACCAGACAACCAGATCTTGTGAAAACTCTATCATGAGAACGGCTCTCTGGGGATGGTGCTAAATTATTAGAAACTGCCCTGATGATCCTATCACCTCCCACCAGCCCTCACCTCCAGCATTGGGGATTACATTTCAACATGAGATTTAGGTAGGGATACAAATCCAAACCATATCAAGAGTCTCCTCAAAACTCTGTCCTCTGCTTTTCTTCCAGAGCATTTGGGTTTTGAGTGGCTCTAGCCTCAGCTGTGAGGTCAGCTCCTGTCTACACAAGTGATATCTGAATCCATCTTTTCACCTTTGAACTTATCATCTCTGTCCATTTTTTACATTGCCCTTTTTCAAATGCACTTCTTCCATTGGACATTGATTCACAACTCAAATTATACCCAGTGAAAGCCCATCTTCTACTCTTTCCCAGAGAAGGATAGCCATGGCCTTTTACCTTACACCATTTAGTCTCCAAATCAGGCAATTTACAAGTCCCGTTTGTGACTTATCAATAGCGTCTTACTACCTCCATCAACCCAGTTAATGCAAATTTGCATGGTTCCCTGACTCACTAGAAGGAATTCCTAGAGATTCAAGTTCACTGGCCTTGCCTCACTTACACCTTATGCAAGTTAATTTTATCCTTGGTGGTTACCCAAAATTTCTCTTTAGGGAAGTTTAAAAATACCGCCAAAAAGAAACTTCAGATTCATTTAAAATCTATGCTTGCCTTTTCTCCTATATGTACCCTCTATAACTTAAAATTGTTCAATTTTCTTTTAGAAGATTTTAGATTGTTATGTCATCTTTTTCCTCTGTGCAGTTTTAGAACCACAGCAATGTTGTCCAGAATGCCAGAGCTGTCTTTTCACACAGTACATTCCCTAGCATTGGTCTTTCCTAGTTAATCCCTGAAACTTTCCAAAGTTTTGACATAGTTAAAGGGAATAACAGAGACAGTGAGACAAAGCAAGGTTTGAATCCCAGTTCTGCAATTTTCTACCAGGGTGACTTCTGATAAATTTCTTTACTCCTCCAAGCCTTGCTTTTGTCTGTTAGTTTTGTTTTTTTTTTCCCTCTTAACTATAAAATCAAGTTGACAACATGTGCCTCATAGACTGGCTTTAAGAATTAAATGAGGTAACACAGTGGTGGCTCTACCTAGCAGGATCCCTAACAGTGGCTCAGTGAGTGCTAGCTCCTTTCTCCCTCACTTCTCATCCCATTCCACCCCCTTGCATCCAGGAACTAAGTAGAACCAATTCCCTGAGAGTTAACGGGTTAAAGTTCAGATGGAAGTAGATTCTGACATTATATGCATTATTAGTGAAAATTGACAAACATATGTCTTTCACTTCCGTGTAGTTAACTTATAGGAAAATCGCAGCTGTGTAAAATGCCACCCCAAACCCATAAGTGGAAAAAGAGAAAAGTAATTTTGGTAAAAGTCTATGTACTTTCCATGTCTAGCATTCATCTAACTCACAGGAGAGGATCTATAAAGATCCTATGCTCTGTTGTGTCGGACATTGGCTTCCAAATGTATAGTAGATTAGAAAAGACTGGACAAAGTGGGAATGTTGACAGTAGTGAAAACTACAGCTGTGGGCTGAAAGTCAAGAAAGGAAGCAGGAAAACCACAAAAATTAGATAGGATATTTTGCTTGAAAAAGAAGTAATTTAGCACCTTTAGCAGTTCTGTTGTTTCTGAGAATATTGTAGGCCAGTATAGTAATCAATGTTCATAATAATGGTCCTTAATTGTCAGTAAAGGTATATATTAAATTGTCATTTGTAGTTGATGTAAGTATATTAGGAAGTGTATAATAATTTATAAAAACTTCTATGCTAAGTAGCTAATATGTTTTCCTTAAAAAGATGTTGGTGGCCCTTCATCAGAGAGATTTCTATTATCTTGAAATTTCAGTATTTGGAACATCTGTGATAAGTCAGTTACTTCCACTAATGCCAATATGTATGTGGTGGGAGTAGGGTGGGTGTGGGTAAGGTGTGTAGATACAAACAAATAAAAAGATGTGCTATGATGTATTCAAGTAAAAACATCCCCATTGAACTCTACATCGGGAGAGTCAGTTACCAAAGGTATAAAAATTCTTAATTCTAGTATGGTTTCACAGAACATTGCTACAGTGAAGCCTCAGAAGATAAAACCACATCTATCAAATACTATTCCCCTGGAATAGAAACAAACATTATTTGAGTAAATGAGATCCTTCTTCACCTGAAGAAATAAAACTTCACACTTCCCATCATCGCCTAAAAAAAAGTGATTTTTGTCATTCTCCTTCTGAATTAAATTATCCTGAATGTTTCAGCTTCTTAAATTGCCTTTCTCAGAACTAGCTATGTTTTTGAAATTACTTTTCTTTCTTTAGAAATAATTTCCATATATTATTAAACTTTATGGCAAAGTTTCTATCCTGGGTAATTTTTCTTCTGCAACTTTGTGGATTTAAATATAATAGTTACATAGCCCACATATATATTGACAATATTTATTATCAATTCTTGTGACTTAAGTTTTAATTTTTTCCTCATTTTTTTTCAAAACAAACCAAAGGCATATATTCAACAGATGCTGAAGTTTTACTTCCATTTAAAACGAAAAAAATATATATATATATAGCATATAAATATAATATGTATTTTGTATACAAGTATAATAAATACATATATTTACACACACAAATTATATTACACATACTTGTATGTGTAAATATATGTATACATACATTTACACACACATAAATTATATATATTATATTGCACATACTTTTGTGTGTAAATATATGTATTATATATTATATTTATATAGTAAAATACATCTATATCTTGCCTTTATTTGGATTAATCAAGTATTTTTAAATGTTATTTCATTTGTCCATAGTAGCTTGTTATATATTTATGTATTAATATTCTAGTAGTTGTTCTAAACATTGTAACATGTATCCTTGGCTTATTCATTAGAACTTTTAGTACTTCATGGATAATGCAAGAATTTAAAAACTTAAACTTCGTTTACCCCATTTTCAGTTTTTATGCTTTTGTTGTCAAGCATCTTAATTCTCTATTTTAAATCTTGTCAAACATAACTATTTTTCTATAGTGAGCATTTGTTCATACTGGTGTCCTTTTACCCTTTCTGCTGCTCTTCATTCCCTGCTACATTCCTCTGCTTCCAGTTAGGGGCATTTTTTATTTACCTGAAAAACTCTCTTAGTATTTTGTTTTAGCACAAGTCCACTAAGAACAAATTCTCTCCATTTTTATTTGTTTGTCTTTAAACATTTTATTTTCACCTTTTGAAGGTTAATTTTTGCTAAGTATCAAATTCTAAGCTGTTTTATCTTTAAGCATTTTTTTTTTTTTTTTTTTTTTTTTTTTGAGACAGAGTCTCATGCTGTTGCCCAGGCTAGAGTACAATGGCTCTGTCTTGGCTCATGGCAACCTCCACCTCCCGGGTTCAAGCAATTCTCACTGCTTCAGCCTCGTAAGTAGCTGGGATTACAAGTGCCTGTATTTTTAGTAGAAATGGGGTTTCATCATGTTGGCCAGGCTGGTCTCAAACTCCTGACCTCAGGTGATCTGCCTGCCTTGGCCTCCCAAAGTGTTGGGATTACAGGCGTGAGCCACCATGCCTGGCCTCTTTCAGCATTTTAAACATGTCATTCCATTGATTCTATAGCTTTTATTGCTTATATTTAATAGGTAACTATAAATCTCATTGCAGAGTCCTTGAAGATAATGTTCCTGTTTCTTTTTCAATTTTTCTCTTTATCTTTCATTTTCAGCAATTTGACTATGATTTTTTGCATCCCGTTTGAGATTTTAGAGTTTTTTTAGCTTAAGGCGCAATGTCTTAGGTTGATTATTTTTGCATATTCTCAGAGAATCTCTCTTTAAATATTATTTTTGCTCAAATTTCTCTCTCTCTCTATTCTCATCCTTTGGTTACATGTGGGTTTGACCTTTTCACTCTATCGTATATGTCTTTTATCTTCAGAAAGCAGATAAGAGAATGGAAAATTCTTTTTATTTTATTTTATTTTTTCCCATTTATTTATTTTATTGCATTTTAGGTTTTGGGGTACATGTGAAGAACATGCAAAATTGTTGCATAGGAACACACGTGGCAGTGTGATTTGCTGCCTTCCTCCCCAT